>NW_020455575.1:369363-397149 GCF_003342845.1 Nothoprocta perdicaria
GTGGCTGCAGGGGTTGTCTCCTCCTCCTTGGGGGTCGTGGCTGCAGGGGTTGTCTCCTCCTCCTTGGGGGTCATGGGAGGTTCTGTGGTGGTTGTGGCTGTGGGGGTTGTGGGAGGCTCCATGGTGGTTGTGGCTGCCTTGGCAGCTGCAGCAGTTGTCTCTTGGGGAGAAGAATGAGAGAGTTAGAGGTGAAATAACTTCCTGAATTTAAATACCTGCCTTCAGCTGATTTTTTTAATCCTGGACATTTTTTTCACTTTTTGCAGCATCTACTTCAAGGCTGTCTTTGATGCTTATGGGTATGCTGATTTGAACCTTATTGTACCTGCAGCTCTTCTAATCAAAAATGAGCAGTAAATGCTTCTGCATTTTAATATCTTGCTAAGCTTTATCTCTGCAATGCTTTGCAGTTTGGTTCTTTTTTTTCAGTCTTTTCTTTCTCTCCCCCTCTCTCTTTTTTTATTTTTTTCTCTTCCTATGACTTTTTCTGTGCTAATGTCTCTTAATACAACTGCACTGACACTTGTTTTTCTTGGAAACATGAAAGAAAGGCAGGGCAGCATCACCAAAGTGCCTAAAATCTCAAACGTCTGAGCTAATGCTAATGGTTGCGTCCTGGTGCAATTAATGTAGATAGACTGTATGCGGAGTCCTGCATAACAGAATAGCTTTTTTTTTCCTACTTGATGTGTTTAAAATACCATAGTTCAAGTGCAATCAATTAAGTTATTTGAATTTCCTTATTTTTGTTTCATTTTACCACTTCGATTCATGCTCATCTTGTGATAGGAAGCTGTCACAGCAGCTAGGCAAGTGCTTCAAGTTCTAGAAATAATTCCTATGGGGTTAAAAAAAGGCCAAATAGTCTAATTTCTTGTTATTTCAAGAGTTCAAGTACAACCCGATTTCTCAAGCTATCATTCAAAATGAGGAATATCAAAAACACTGGAGAACAGCATGTTTTCCATTCAGAAAAAAAATAAATTATGGGTGATTTCTGAAGCTGTTTGAAGTCTGGCTTGATTGAAATTAGTGAGACCTGCTAGGAGATCTTCCTATCTTGGTTCTCTCAGAGGGTCACTATCCCAAAACAGCATCCTCTTCATCTTGCAGCTGTGGACTTCACGAGAACTGACAGTCAGCAACTTTCCTTGGTAAAGATAGGCATGAAAATGCAATAAAGACCCAGGAGACATCACCACACTTTCAACATCTGTGTTGTGAACTCTCCAGACCTGGTAGAGTCTTTCCTGACCCTAAGTGAGGTAATAAGTTTACAAACCAAGTGCTTCCAAGCTTGGTAAGCGTCTGGTAATGTCCCACATTGGCTCCCTGTACCCAGAACAGGAAAAAATGCTCTTTCATATTCATTCAGGTAACACCCATCCTGTTTCGTTCCTGTTCTTTCCTACCTTCCACAACTTCAGGGGGTTGTGTTACTTCCTTTGGCTTCTCCTCCTCGTTTTGGGATGAGCGCTTAGATGGTGATTTGTTTCCCGGAGGAGAAGTCTCGGGTGGTGGCTTTGTGGCATGTGCTGAAAGAAATAAAATCATCTGTTAGTGGGAGAGTTTTTCACCAGAACAAGCTGAGCATTTGCTTTGAAGAATTAGTTATGTTGCAATTTTTCACATATCTCATAATTCTATGTGGACAGGATTGCACATTTTTTAAAAAAAAGTCTTTCCTTTTGAAGAGAAGGGAGCCTCCACTTAGGCATGGCCTAAGGAAGCAGCACAAGCTCTAAATTTTAGGCTAACTTTCAGCAGGTTGAGTTCAAGGAGAGACTGAAGCTTTATGTTCAGATAGCCTGAACAGAGCAGAATACTGATATTTCCTACTTATATTGTGGAAGCTTTTTAGTTTTGTTGTTATCTTGGTGGGGGTTTCTGGTAGCCCTACCTGTGTGATTCAGTAAAACCCTCACTCTGAAGTTAGCTGTTATTCAATGGCTAATTTGCTCTGTTTTAAGACCCTGCAAGCAGCCCAAAGGTCCTGGTGCTGATTGCTGGTCAGGTAGAGGCTGGCAAGACCAACAAGCAGTGCAATGTATATGATATTCTGAAATCTATGATGCTCTGAAAACATCTACATAGTTTCTGCACCCTAGTTCCTGGATTTGGAGTTTTTGCACTAGTGCTAGCAAAAATGAGGTTGGTTGAATTGTATGGAATACTGATTTTTGGAGCTAATGTGAGTGATACCAGGAGGTGAGTCTGCACAGGAAACATCTCAAGAATGCTGTGTGTGTGTATTTAAATGCAAGCAGGGAAAGCACAGGGATGGGGGGGTGTCTCTTACCCTCTTTGCAGTGCTCTGCGTAGTCATCGCAGCACTTGCCGTACCTCTCGCAGTCGGCATCGCAGTCGCAGGGCCTTCCTCTCTGGAAGGCTTCAAAGCAACGTCCGCTGCAGGAGAGCGCTGCGGGGACAGGGCACGCGGTGAGCACCCCGGGAGCCACCGGGCACCGCGCCAAGGTGAAGCCGAGGGGCTCGGCCCCATCTGCAGAGCAGCTTCGGGAGGCCAGGTGGGTTTTCTGGCCCGTTTAAGTGGTGAGGTTGGGGGTCAGACCCTGTAACCGGAGCTGCAACCACAAACGTGACCTCCGAGTTCACCTTGGGTAGGTCCCACCATAGAAGACTTATAATCTCCCTGATCAGATAGCAGTGATCTCTTGAATAGAACTTAAATTCAGCATTTTTTTTTAAATCAGCAATTTTTAAAAAATTCAGAAAGTGATTTTGGGCCAGGTTTTGGGTAAGATCCTCATCCTGATGCTGCTTTGCATCAGCACTGACGTGTCTGCCTACATAGTTATTTTGCCAAAATAGTCCATGCCTTAGTGTACCCTGTGTGCATGTGGTGCAGCTGGATGGCTGTGCAAATTAAAGTGACTCTTTGGAAATCTTATCCCCATTTAGTATGGCTCTTGGGTTATTAATGTTAGATTAATAATACCTGATATACTTTGGCATAAACTTGTAACTATATGCTTTTAGTACTTCACTATTGATTCTAATAGCTTCAATGGCTACCATGTTTCTGCTTTTTTTAAAAAAAAGTATATATGTGTTTTTTATATTTACATATTTAAGTATATACACATATATAGCCATGTTTATCTATAAAAAATTATTTTTATTGACATTCAATAGTACCTTCAATGGGTCTTTATTATGGTTGTTTACTAAAGGTCTGATTACACTAGGTCTGAAGTTAGAATTTCTTGAGGGTCCTTTGCATCTTATGGAACTGGCCTAAGAATTTGCTCTCATTCAATATTTGCAGAATATTTTGGTCAGTTATTCTTGTGCTGAATCTACTTTGTGCATGACTCTCATACTGAAGTTGTCATTTTGGTGGCATTCAGAGCTTAAAATAGCAGTTGGCAATTAAAAGGTTATATGGTGATATTAGGATTACTGTGCAGACAGGTCCTGAAAGCCTCTTGAGCAGAGTGGGTCCAAGTGCAAGATGAGAACTATTTTTATTTTATAGGGGGGTGGTTTGCATTCAGAAATGATGCCTGACGTTTCTGCAATGGCTGAGAAGAGCGAAGAGCAGGTGTTGGCTGAGAGGGCAGAATTCAGCATTTACAGTATTGCTGTATCTATCTTTTAAGCAAAGCTCAGCCTTTGGTGCTGGACCTTAACAAGCCTGAGCCTAGGACTTCATGTCCCCTGGAACTGCAGGGCGTTTTAAGGAGCACTAGTTATTCAAGTCACTAATATTTTTGACACTGGTAATTCATAATAAGATGCGCTAGATATATTCAGGATTTTCCAACTGTTTCCATACAGAATTTATTTTCACTGAGCAGTTTTAAATTGCATATATATAAAGCATATAAAAAAAACTTGTTCTGCATCAAAACATATCGCGTGAACTTTAGCTATCTACAAGGGGTTCAGCACCAAAATTATTCAGGTTTTTTGTGTGTCTCCTTTTTTCCAATTTTGTTTTTGACCATATTGAAATAGCAATTGATTGGCAGCATTTCCCATTATTATCAATAAAGGACTTTGGTTCTAGAACTGATGTGGTCCTTATTCAGAGCTGGGTTCTGCCAACGGCCCCGCTGTGTTTGACTCCTCCTGACCTCGGGTCAGATCCCACCAACTCCACCGCCCTCAAAAGCTTGACCTTGCCCCAGAATTTCCCTGGAAATATCCACAAATTTCCCCTGGAAGACCTCGATTTCCACCTGATTTTTGCTTATAACTTTTTTTATGTATTTTTTTTGTTCTTGTGCAGAAGACAGACGGACAAAGCGCAGACACGGGCAGGAGGAGCAGGCGGAGGGCGAGGAGCGCGCGGCCGAGGTGGAGCGAGCGGCGGGCGGGCGGCGGAGCCGAGGGGCCGGAGCCGCGGGGGGCACTTACCCGGCGCGCAGAGCTTCCCGAAGTCGGGGCAGCATTCCTTGAAGCGCTGGCAGCTATAGTCACACTGGCAGGCTCTCTCTCTAGAAAACCCTTCCCCACATCTCCCTGTACAGCTTGATAAATCTAAAATCATACAACACCAGAGTAAACATGGCCAGGCGGGGACGGCGTGCGCGGAGACGTTGAACAGCACTGCAGTACCACCCATGTGTCCTACTTATTTTGTATTTTCCCTCTAAATAATTGCATTTATTCAATCAATGTAAAAGAAACTAAGGGACTAAGTCAACCCTCCCAAAGCCTGTCGGGCAGGCCAGGGATTTCCCATCTTTGGTGAGAATGAGGTTGGCCCTGATTTGGGGGGTTAGGTATGACCAGGAAGTCAAAAGACGAAGTTTCCAATCGAAAGATTGGATCATCAGAATTAGGATCAGCCATGACTTGTAGAATATAGTTTTCCAGTGTTTGAGATTAAAGAGAAAAAGGTTCTCCTGCTCCCACAAGTCAAAGTCATTTATCATTGACTCGTTTAGGCTGGATTAGGACAGGGGGGCAGACCTCAGCCACCTCCATGCTCCAGGTTTGAGCTGTGAGGTCTGGTTGGGGATAGAAGGGGGGAAAAAATTGCTGGAGGTTGGGGAAACCTGGAGGTGTCGTCAGGCTGCTGCATCTAAAACAAATGCAAAGCTATTCTTACTGTTTGTTTTCCTTTCCTTTAGCAAATGAGCAACTAAGGAGAGTGGCATCGCCTTGCTTGTGCTATGAAGCATGGACATATATGCAAGGACTTGGATTCTTGTAGCATCATTTTATTTTACCTAATTGTAAATACAAGCAGCAAGCTGAGGGTACTATATAAAATCAATCTGTTCAATATTACTTAGTAGCATAATATTTTATAGTCAATCATCATCATATGCTGCCTATATGATGGCAGCATATCCTTCCCTTAAAACTTCTATTTCTTATCTAAGCAAATTCTTTGCCCCAACAGAAAGCTTAACATCACCAGAAAGTTTTGCAGAACTTTGTTTAACACTATATATCTGACTATGGATTTTGATAATTTTTTGATAAATTGCTCGTAAGTTCTGCCTTGATAGTGAATGACAAATTGATCCAAACTGGTTAGAATTAGCTTGGGCAATATATGCAATAGCCAAGATGACGGAGCAAATAGTCGCTTTGGGCCAACTCTCCTTGCTATGGGAAATCTCTGCCTGTGCCCTCCCGGCTTCTCCTGCAGGACACGAGTGGATGGAGTGTCCCCGAGCGCACACACAGGCACTGAACAACCAGCAAGCTAAACAAGGCTTCACGTAACCAGCTGAAACACTGAGCAAGGACAACAACAAGAAATAACATGTAACGCAACACCAAAGACACAGTAATTTCTCCCAGTGCACACACAGTGTGTGCAGGAAGGTAGACCTTGGGGCAACAGATAATTTAACCTGTGAATCCCGTTTCCCACAGTTACTTATATCTATATTCATTTATTTATTCATTACTACTTCTTTACAAATAGTGAATAAATGTTACCCTGAAGTTAATGGATTTGAGTTAAGGAGCTCTCAATAACGAGCAGCTTCTCTTCACATCTCACTATGTGCTCGGTATATTGAACCTTGAATTTGCACCCAATGTTGCTCTGAAGTTACAAAGCCACCTCTAAGGAAAAAGCCCCAATGGTTTTAGTGGCTTTGATGCAATTTGGCATTTACTGTGCTGCCAAGTGTTCAAATCCCATTATTCACTATAAATATTAGTAAATTATATTCTACCAGCAAACATTGTACCACGTTCTCATTGTAATAACATTAGAGGTATCTGAGAGTTGTGATAGCAAAGGACTTGCTGCGCTGCAGGTCCCTCCACAGGTGCCAAAAATTGCTACAAGTCAATCAGTTCTGAGAATAAACAAGAATCTGTAGGATATGGAAATAATTGCCAAAATTGACCTCTGTGGTGGTCACAACTGTGTATTTGATGGTAAGGAATGTATTTAGCAAGGTGTGACCATTTCTTGTCCTAAGCCAATTATATTTAAGTATTTCTAACCAAACAGAGAAGTATAGTAATTAGAGATACTTTAATATATATTGACAATTGCCTGGGCTAAATATGTCAAGCATACATCTACATTTTGCATTATATTTGCATGTTCTGCCACCAAAACAGAGGACCAAAATGTATTTTAGAAAGTATCCTATGGTTAGAGTACGTAATCATAACACCTGTTTGAGAGAGAGCAACAAAATTCCGGAATTCTGTGTTTTTGCCAGGCATTCCCGCCCCGCGTCCGAGGTGCTACGGTACCTTCAGAGGCTGCTTCTGTCCCCAAGGCCGTGGAAAGGATGAGCAGGCCCAGGCAGAGCACGTGGCAGGCTGCTCTCAGGTACGACATCCTCCCTGCTTCCAAATCGATCCGTCAGGTCACAATTTTCAAAAAAATAATGAAATACATATCTTGCTAACAGGCTGGTGATAGCCTGAACTTCATCTTGAAGCTGTGCGATGAGAAGCTGCTGATTTATAATGACTCCATGAACCCTGTCTTTCTTATCAGTGGATTAGCTATTAAATTTTGTAACAAGACTGGGAAAATTAATTATTGACAAATAAGGGGAATAATTTCTTCCAGTACTCTGTTAGGTGAAATCTACAGTCTATATAGATAGATAGATATAGATATTTAGCATGAATTCAGTACAGTGGTTTCTTGATAAATACAGCTCTGAGGATCTAAAGTTTTACTGTCAGAGCAGTAGTTAAGCAACATAAGCTGTAAATCACAGTCTGTCATCCAAATATTAGCTATTTAAACAGCTCCAAAGCAGGATAAAAGCAAGCCTCCTTCCTTTAAAGGAAAACCTGGCTGGTTTTCCTGCTGTAGACCATCATCTTCCTTACAAAAGAGCACTGCAATTCAAAGAGCTGGAGCAGAGGTAGGTGCTGCACTTACCTGACAGAGGATGTGTCTGCTGTCAGTGCTGCTTCTGATGCCTTATATATGGCTTTATAAAGCTGTGCTGGGGTTAATTAGTGAAATCGCTTGTTAGACAAAACCGCCAGTGACAGCTTATGACAGCAAACTTTCCACTTGAGCTGGAAGGGGTCCCGGATGACTAGACTGACACAACATCTGGAAAATACTCCCATTAAGAAAAACGATTACAGAAAAGGGCTAAATAGAGGCTTACCAGTCAAAACACATTTTAACTTCTGAGTGAAACGAACAGTTTGTCCCAAGTACTGAGGGCATCTGGAAGGCATTAGATATTGCATAGCAAAAAAAAACATATATCATTATCGGCAAAAAGATGAGTGTATTTTCTTTCCTGTCAAATGAAGCTTAGGAGACAGTAGCCTAAAATTATGCGGTAGTATCTGCTACTGATAGCATTTCTCCTCCAAAAATCGTGCAATGAGAATAATTCATCATTTCTAGGCTGAACGTGTGTAACTTTTCATTGAAATGAATGGAAATTTTGCTGAGGTTTTGGTTAAAAATCTAGGAGTTTGGTCCCATCACCAGGTCAGGCAATCTGTTATAATGTAAATGGATGGAAGAGACTGGAATTATTTTAAGAGTTTCTATGTTTATCTATGTTGGCACAGTATTTGTGACTCTACTCCCTCCTCATCCCAGAGCTAATAGTGGTTATTGGGGTCTGCTTTGAAAGTTTGGTGCCTTTGGTCTTTAAAAAGACTTTGGTCTTTAGTTACAAGTATCTTAGAGGACAGGGAACTTGGGTGCATCTGTCTTGTGGCGTTACCTAAATTCTAAAATAAATTCGTTTTCCTGAAATAATCAATATGGTCCCAAACACACTGATTCCAGTTAAGGAAAGCACTTGAGCTTAAGTCTCTTAAGAGCGTAGGCATCTCTGAGAAGGAATGGCTTTAGGCATGTGGTTGGATGCTTTCCACTCTTGGACCAATACGATTTGCACGGCTTTAGTGCTTTTTTATGCTAAAATAGCTTTGTAATGTATATATTATCCCACTCTCTGTGTCCTGCTGGCCTTGTCCTCTTCAGGAAAGGAAACCTGAGGCAGGGAGACTTTATAGGATTTATTTGGGGCAAAGAAATATAGGTTCATTTTATTTGTATTTGTGTCTTGCCTTTCTTACCTGTAACAATAGCTTCAATCCACTTTCTAGTGGAGATGACTCTAAACTTGATAGAGAAAAGGCATATTTTCTGGGGGGAAAAAGGTTATCTATCTGAGGAACCCTAAGAACTTGTGAAGAGAGGAAGTTAGGGTGGCTGCACAGGATCAGCGCCTGATGGGGAGGGTTTTATAGCAAAGTAGCAGAATCCCCGTGACTCACAGCACGACACCTGTGAGTAGCTGCTTCATTTGTTGCCTGCTGGATGTGCTCAGTTGGTAGGACCACGTTGCTTTGCTTTCCATGTGCATTAGGCTCCCGGCTGGTCAGAGGGGCCTCCGGCCTTGCAGGACACGAGCACGGAGAGGATTTCGCAAGCGGAGCCTGCCAGGCTGCTGCTCTCCTGCCAAACTGCCTCGCTGTTTGGCCGGGGAAGGAGAATGAGGTAGAGGAGGCAAAAAGCCCTCGTGGAGGCTGCGGGAACGGGGGCTGACGCTTCATTTTTCTGACACGTCCGGTAATCGCCCAAAGGAAATTTCCCGGCTCTGAATCTCCCCATCGGTCTCGTCCCTCCCTGCAGCCCCCTCGGCCTTGTGTGTGCAGGTTAGAGCAGTAAAGCTGCAGTTTTAAAGAGTCCTTAAGTACCCTGGCTTTCAGAACAGGGAAATGTCAATGCCCCTTATTTCTGTGATTTGTAAAATTATTAGTAGTAATGCCGTGACTTCTGCAGCAGGAAGCAGCAGGTGAGAGAAACCTTTCAGAGACGATGGGTCAAACAGGACCTAACAACACCAGAAATGCTCAACTTTCATGAAATTCATGAATTATCCCACGCTCCATAGTTTGAGTCTAGTGAAGTGATTACTATTTGGGGTCTGTCTGTGCTCATGCTGGTTAAGAAGTGACTTCCCCCTAAGAAAAATGTATCACAAAATGAATTAAATACCATGTTATTATTTTACAGACCAGCTTCCCCAGTGAATTATAGCAGGAAGAAGCAGGAGCTTGAAGGAAAGAAAATATTTTTCCCCTCTGATTTTGTCAGCATGAAGGATGCCAAAAGGGTAAGAATAAGTAAAATGAAAAAGAAAAAAAAGGCAAGGGGTAGGAGAAGGTTGTAAATCTCAGAGAAAAGGGTGTTTTTAGATGTCTGTATAACATAAGAGTAATTATTGGTAGAGAAATTTTGCCTAACACTTAGACATCATATTTATGTTACTGTAAAAAAATCATATCTTTTCTTAAGCTTTCACCTTTATCACACAGAGGTCTTCTGTAATTTGTACTTTTTTTGAGAAGATTTTTTCTTTTTTGGACCTTTTTTATTCATGTTGCTGTTCGACTGCACAGTCAGAAATGAGCAGTAACCATTCTGATGTGAATTCAGCAGGAAGGCCTCCAAGGACAAAGAGTAATTTCCTATAAGAGCTACTCCCTTGGCAGTACTGAATACTGTATCTTGATATTTTAGAAGGGAAAGTTTGGATAAGTTGCCACTTTCTCTATTGTACACCTGGTTTTGATCTTTTATAGATTTTAATAAGTTACTGCATTACTCATCTGAAGTTTTCAGTGCTTATATCTGCCAGTCATTCTATTTTGTTTAGGAAGAAAAATGCTTTTTTCCAGACTCTTTGATTTTGATTCACTGCCGTAATTCCATACAGTCCATTGAAAATATTGCTAAAGACTCTACTTGTGGGATTTATACAGAATAAGACAGACACCCATATCAAGCATAAGAATAAATTTCATGGACTGGGAATTTTTAATTAAGCTTGAGGCTGGAACCGAGCCGGGCTTTACAAATCCAGACCTTAATTGCCTGTTTCTCAAGGCCATTGATATTTGGGAGCACGAGTGGTCCTGAGGGGGAGTTGATTCCTCTCCTTCCCTAAACAATCCCTTTTCACAATAGGGTTTGCTTCAATCAAAGATGAGGGCTTGGAGATCTGGAAGTCCAAGGCTGGATGATTTCTTTGGAATTAGGAGTGTGCGTGGAATTAGCAAGATGGATAGCATCCGTGAGGATTCAGGCATATGTTTTGTTTTATGCTACAGATCAGTCTCTGTATCTCAGCAAGTTTAAGGTTAAGATTGGGATCAGGCTTCGGGGTGATGGATCTTCAAGAGCTGCCAGATTTCAGAAGCCCGGGAGTGGAAGCGGGCTGGGGTAACAGGAATTAATGTTTTTCCTGCTTGGTGATTCATGCCCCTGCTGGACTTCAGGCGAAGGGTTTTATTAGGATGAGATTATAAATCTCCCCAGTGGTTCTGCCTTGTAGCCTTCAGTTTTCGGGAGGTGTCTGGAGGGGACCGTTTCTTCCCATTTCCAGTAAAAGATAGTCCAGTTCAAATAAGAGATATATATATATTCAGCTCTGTGTGTGTATATGTATATAGAGTTTATGTATATGTAATATAAAGCAATATATAGTTAGACTATCAGTTTTTACATCTCAAAGACTAGATGAACAGGAGGTGTTGAGTATGGCTAGGAACTGATATTAAAAATTCCAAAAATTTGGATTTAGGGTTAACATTTAGACCTCCACAGCTTCAAGAAGCAGCAGGCGTGGGCAGGATGCACCGCAGCCATGGATTTTATTTTTGTGCAGGGATTGATCTCTGGCTGCAATGAATTTCGACTCTGATTTCAAGCATCTGACATTAACATATGTGGCGTTATCAGGGCCTTCAGAGGCGATAAGTCATCGTGCTTCCCTTTTGCTGGGAGGATATACGGACCACGAGCGCTTGAGAGAGGCGTAGAGCTGAGGAAATCTAAGAAATCCAAGTCCTGACGTCATTCTGGGGTCCGTGGGAGCTGGAATAGGTTTTGGAAAACAAACCTTCAAGATATGCACGTCCCGTTGCAGGCATTTCGGGAAGGAGGCCGCTACCGGTAAGAGCGTCTTGCGTTTGCTCCCGTCCCTTGGATGGGTCCCATGAGAACAGAATTACAGCAGGTTTGGGCTGCAGTATGAAAAATGTCACAAGGCCAATTTTATCTGTGCACATGGCGCATTTTTGGAAGGGATCTAGGGCCAGTGCTTCATTTCGCTTTTTAGCTTGATTTCCTGCTTATGGTTAAAAGTAGAGTATGGGATAAGATTATTCTTGTGTTAGGAATTATTTTGATTTTTCAAGGCCTTAGCTGCTTACTGTGTTCCTCAGGGCTCAACATCCAGCTGGTGTCATTTTTTGGCTGTAAATACTTTATATTGTGTTTCTTACGGCACAGATGAGTACATTGCTTACGCTTAAAATGAGTTTGAGGGCCTCAGAGCGATGATGAAGGTGCCTTTGCACTTTAAGAGGACACCCAAGGGTGGCAGCCTGTTGTCCCCCTGCGCTTCTACTCCTCCAAAGCAAATCCCGTGCGCGCAGCGCGTCCTTCCATGGGCTCCCTCCTCCAGCCGTCTCCTTTCGTGGCCCTCCACGTCCCGTAGGTGCCTTTTGGAACAAACAAGGGGCCCTCGCCCTGCGCCTCTCACAGGCTAATTTTAGCAAGCTGCGCCTGGAGGGACGCGCGCGCCGACCGGCCCTCTGCTTTTATGCTCCTCAGCGTGAGTCATATGTCCCAGCAACGAGGAGAGCGACTGCTCCGGAGATTGGAGAGATAAATAACGCACCGCCCTGCGGGTGCTTGTGCTCCAGAAGGACCAGGCTGCGGGAATGGCCGGCGACCAAAGCTGGCCAGGAGGAAACTCGGGGAATGCTGCGGATACTGTATCTTGACCTGAGGATAATCCTGTATCCTTCTCCAGGGATGGGATTTCTGAGAAACAAATACGGAAAGACTAAACCCAGCGGTTTGCATAACCAAAATAAGGTCTATGCTGCTTAAAAGTGTGGCCTTCCTGAGATCTTATCAATAATAAACATACATAACATAATATATTTATATATTTTATAGAGATATATTTAATTTTCTCCACTTCTGCTGCAGAGTGCAAGCCTAGAGCGTGGACCGTAGGTGTGTGTGTTGAAATACTGGCAGCCTTAAGTGGTAGTCACTGCTCTGCCTTTACTTCAGCCAATGATTCACCCCGCATCTCGCTGCGAGTTAAGTCCAGAACGTGAGCAATGAGCAGGATGGACAAACAGATTTTACGGGAAAGATTTTTAATCCAACGCGGTGCCAAAACCAACTCCTGTGTCAGCTCATGGCTGCAGGATGATGTGAAATGACAGTAGGAACTGCCTGAGAGCGTGTCAGGCACAGGTGCTTAGGCTCTAAGTCTAGAAACTTATTTTCATGCTTTAAATGAATGCATTCAATGCATTAATGCTCTATTACTAGGGCAGTGAGAGCACGTTACGGGTCTGTGTTTCTGATAGATTGGAGTATTAAATTCAAAGGCTTTTCCAGCTGATGGTGTCCAAAGAGCGGACTGTGGAATGCCCAAAACGGGGACGGTGCTGTTGAACTGCTGCTGTCGCCCCAGGTGCACAAGCAGCAGAAGGGCCGGGGGGCTGGCGTGTACTGTATATTTTTGCAGATTGAAGAGCAAGCACTTAAGCTCAGTTATTTGCAGCACTTTAATAATGTCATGTTAAATACTCCAGTTAAGACCACACTACTGATGATTCCTGAATGGAATGCAGGAAGAAGCCAAGAAAGGGAGCTCCCCAAGTCAATTGATTGATTTACATTATTATTATTGATTTTTATTTATTATTGTTTATTGACACAGGTAGAACACGCTCCTGGATTAACAGGTGGCCTCCGGGTTTAAGCTTGCAGGAGTTGATGCAGAGCGGTGTAGTCCCCCGGCAGGTAAGGTGGGCATCAGAGCTGGTTCCCGAGATGGGAAGCGCGGCGCTGGAGGAGGCACCGAGAATTTGCAGCTCCCGACGGAAGCGGGAGCAGCCGGAGCGGCCGAGAGGAGCTGGAGCTCTGCGGGAGGCGGGTGGTGACGTCCTGTCCCAGGATCCCATCCCAGGATCCTGGCTCCGGCAGCGGTTAGCTCACGGTGACGCCCGGCGCCGCCTGCCCGGCTCCGGCCAGATGGACAGCGCGAGCTGTTGCCACACGGCAGCTCCGCTCGGGAACATTCACCAAATCTTGCATGGAAGACGCCAAGCGCCGGGGTGGCAGCGGGGACCCGGCTTGTCCGCCGCATTCCCAACCCGCTCCCCGTGCTCGGTGTCCCTGGGGGTGACGGCAGGGCTGAGCGGGCGCTCCTGCCCCGCGAGCGCGTCGCGGCCAGCGCCGCCCGCTCTGGAGACGTTACTTCACTGCGCACGGATCCGCTGAGTTTCCGTGCGCTTAGTCATGCGCCGAGGCCACGGGCCGAGGAGCCCTCGGCCCCCGGCGCAGCCCGGCCGAGATGCAGCCGCGTGCGGAGACGGGAGGCACCTCCCGGCGAGCGCGGCGGCGCTCGGGCTTTGCCCGGGTGCTGGGACCAAGGGAGGGACACGGCTGCTCCTCCCGATTTCATACATCCCCTGCGGTGAAATCTGTTCCCAATCTATTGAGTTTTCTCTTGGCAACAGTGAAATTTTAGCAGCACAAATTTGTACAAGGCGAGAAGCAAAACTCCTACAACCCCTGGACTCATGGTGGGCATTTGCAGGAGTCCTCGAGGCACACGATGTCTGCAGCGTGCAATGTAAGGAGGACTCATTTGTGCTATTAAATCCGGTATGCACCGGGGTTGCACCTGTGGTTTTCAGTATCAGAGGAAAAGCCAAAATTACATGTGCTTTTAAGGGTTTTTTCTCTCCATGAGGGCAGTTCAACACTTCACACATCTCAACCTTGGCAGTCACAGTCAATCTCTAATACAGCCTTTTGGAGAACAAAAACTACCATGGAGCCTGATAAATAGCTGCATCTCCCTGATTTCTTTCATTTTCTTCTATTTCTTCTTTTTCTTGAGCAGACACCATGGGTGTTGCAGCCCCTGGGGCCTTTAGCTGGGGCCAGGACAGTAGCTCTGCTGTGATCTGTGTGTGAGCTGCAGGGAGTATTGATTCTTGGTGATGATTTGGAGGCGATGACGATGCCTCCGTCCTCCTGAGCCTGTTGCATTTACATGATCCTTATGGCTGGAGTGACATTAACGGGCTCTGGACATCACATCTGTCTGCTCTTTCACAAGGCTTTGGCAGACTGCAGGGGTTCAGCACATGTTCTGAATTATCAGTGCTGTTGCTCATCTCTCAAAGTAAAATTAATTTAAATAAGACCAAAGCACCTTAGAAGCAATCCTGGGCCATATAATGGGAAAAAGCATCCATCTGTTTTCCTCACTTTAAAAATAAGCAAAATTGTCTATTTCAAATTGCAGTAGATAGTTGACCTGTCCTACCAATGCTGTTGCTATCAGTGGATGCGATTTTACTGATATTTGGGATTTTTCATTGTATTGTATTAATGACCAATTCACTAAAAAAAAAAAAAAAAAAAAAGCCCCAAATTAATGTTTTCTGAGAACATTGCTGTGACAGTTCAGGAGATAGCAGTGACTATTGCCAAGCTAAAATTCTAGCGCTTGTTCTTGATGCAATAAACAGCTTAGTCTCCTTTAACTTTTGTTTTTTTCTCTATTTAAGGTATTGCAAAATAATTTGATTTCTGCTGGTCTTGCAAATATTGGAATGCCTGTTCCTTGCGTGTTTGGCTGGAAAACCCAGAGCTTCCTCCCTGAGATTCGAACCTGTGCGTGCAGGTAGGACTGCTAGTGTCTGCTGGGCTTGCGAATGCTTCTGGTACCAGTCCTGATCTCTCACATCAGAAACCTTGCAGATGTGTAAGAAGACAACCCTGTCACTCCTCGGAAAGTTTGGTGTGTGCTTCTTGTATGTTCTGGGTGCATAAGAACCTGCAGAATTTAGATTTTAGATGTTAAGATTCTGTAGAATTGAGATGAAGCGTAAGGAATATCATTTCAAAAAGTACCCTTCAACAGTGTGCTGATGTACTGGAGGATGCTTAATGTCTTCCAAAGCCAAGCTTTCAGATAACGTTCACTGGGAGAAGAGAGCAAAGCAGAGAATGATTTGTGTCCTGAGAGCGTCTTCCCGGCTGTGCGGGGCGGTTCACGCGTGCCGGGCTCTTATCTCTGTTTCGGGCTGCTCTCTGTGGGGGTGGAAGCAGCACTTGGGCTTGATGATGATGAGGGGTTTTTCCAACCGCAGTGATTCCTTGATAATGATCCTGGGGAAGGGCGGGCGGCCGGTGCCTGGTCGGGGCTGCAGCCCCTCAGGTCAGCGGTCAGGACGTGATCAGCTCAGTGTGCTCCCGATCTCTTGCAAGGCCTGGGCACAGCCTGCTGCTGCTCCGGCAGGAGGGCAGGTGGAGAGGCCACGGCCTCCTCGCAGCTCCTGACCTCGCTGCTTCCCCAGCTCCTGTTAACAAGCGCTCTCTCCTTTAAGATGTGTCCATGGACAGAGAAAGGCTGGGTTTGTAGGGCAGAAATGGGGCTGGGCAAGCACCGGACAGCCTGGCCAGCACCTGATCCCGCAGGCTCGCACGGTCCCTTGGCTCTGTGGCCTCAGTGCTCTTTCCTCACGGTGCTCTTCATCCCCACACCAAGCACGTTTTCCTCCTTGGACGGATGGGTCTTGTCCGGCCTCTGCCTCCCCTTGGGCACTCCGCTTGAGCGCTCCCCTCAGGAAGCTTCCTTGGGTGAGAGGAGAGGAGAAAACAAGCTGGATTTTGGCAATCTGGATGCTGTTTACTGCCTCGTTGAAGTAATGCAAGTAGTCACTTTTTGTTTTTATTTATTTTTCCCTTTTTGATGCAGATGTTCTTTGCACGCCGCCCGGGCTGCGCACTGCCGCTGTTTTCATTGGCGATGTGGGCTTGCGTCGCTGGAGCTGCTTCTGGGGCTCTGGGCAGAGCAATAACCCATGTGAAAACTGATGGTTTTCTGTGGATATCAAACGGAATTTGTGCCAAATTCCTGGGTTCTTCTCAGCATCCTGGTGCCAGCAAGGCACTGCTGTCCCAACGGGATGGGGGTTGGCCCAGGGATGCTTCGGTTTGGAGTCGCCTCTGAGGAGGCGTTTTGGGGAAAGCTGCTCTAGCCTGCCCTGCGGAAGCGCGCTCGGATGCAGGATTGGGGAGCGCTTCTCTTTATCAGCAACCTGTTTTTCCAGCCTCGTAAGCCAAGTTGCGTCTTGCAAAGGTCAGAAATGTGCAATGTTTTTGTTGGAGGAGTCTTGGGTTTCGGCCGCCAGAACCCCAGACGCCTCTGAAATCCAAGGGCACCGGATCCCTGGGAATGATGACTCGGCCTTTCCTCACGGCCGAGCACTTATCTCCCGAGCGCTGCCCTCCTCCTACCTCTGTTCTCATCGGCCCCTTCGTTCATTTTAATCTCTTTGGGTGTGTGTTCTGCAGTGATTCACTTCTTAGGCATTGAACAGCTTTTAAGTTCATCCAGTTTACCAAAAAAACCCCAAGCTCAATTTCCTGTTTTAAAAACTGGATCTCCATGGAAAGGTCTTGCAACCTTTTCTCCAGAAAAGTAGGGAACATCTAGTCTGGTTAGTGTAGTTAATTAACTGCTGTAGTGTTCATGCCCTATAGTAATTTAAGGGTCAGGACTGGAGTTTGCAGCCACAGTCGCAGGTTTTCAGGAACAGGTTTTGGAAAAACCACTGCTTATTGGCCCCAGGGATTGGCCTTGGGAACTGGGTTCGTGGAGTGTGAGGGCAGCACTGAGATGTGAACTGCTTACCCAGAGCATCTCCTAAATGCGCCAAGGAAAGGTCCTAGGACCTCCCAGGCAGGGGATTATTGGGATTATTTGCTCTTCAGAGGGTTTTCTTCAGGTCTTTTGGTGCCACTTCTGGTGTGCAACTTTGCTGTGTCTCAGAGCCGCCTCCTGCTATTTTCACTGGAGCAGCAGCCCTGGGAACGCTGCAGCCCGGCATGAGCAGCAGGGCCTGTGAGGAGCAGGGAAAGGTTGGACAGTGCTCCTTGTTTGTTGTGGTTGCTGGTGTGCTTTTTAAATAAGACATTAAACTATATGCGATGTACAGCACGTTTCCCCCTAGCAAGCTAGCTAGTGGTGTGCTATATACAAACATATTTATTTATATAGATATATGTGTGTACATATATACACATATGTGTATGTGTGTATATATATACACACATATACATATATACACACACATATATGGAAACTTGGGCTGCTTAGGAAGAGGGCCACGTGGTTCACCGTGCCATCAGTGTATAGAATCATGGAATCAAGTCCCAGGGGTTTCAAAGGGTAATAGCTTTCTGTTGATTTTTATATATATTTAAAACATGTATTTGTTTATATTTTTAATATTTATATTTCTGTATTCATATTTATGTTATATTTATTCGAAATGGGAATTACAAGAACATACTTCATGTTTGGTAGGAAGTAAAGCTGGGAATAAATGTGACCTTTATGTGCTACAAAAATTGAACTGTTGGCTAAATCTGTTTGCTCTGAGGAAATAAAGTACTTGGTGTGTGAAGTCTGGATAAAACCAGAGCAGGTGCAGCTGTTACTCCCCTAACTGCCCTTTTTCCTGGTTTTAGAAAGGCCAAGGAAGTGGAAAGCCAAATGCTGGAGGCTTCGCTCTGTTTCTACACAAGGATCACAGGTTTGCCAGCCGTGCTACCTTGCACCGTCCCACCTGCAGGTAAATGTGTTGCACCTTGGAAAGGTGGGTTTTTTATTATTTTTTTTAATGATGAACCTTATAGCAATCTTAAAAGGCAAGAAGAACCTTTATTTTGAGTATTTTTCAATGTATTGACATTGTCCTTTTATGAAAACTTAATTGTAAAACACTTAAGATATTGCATAGAAAATACACATAGGAAAAAATATATATACACTTCCATAAAAATAGAATACATCTTAGCAAAATCACTTGTGTACAGTGTATTGACATTACTGAACCAATATTACTACATCTTTGGGGGAAAAAAAAGTTCCATTTGCAGGAAAACAAAACAAGAAACCCCAAAATATTTTAAGAGTTGGGAGTATTGGAATGGATATGGTTTTGAGCTAAATAAATGGCTATACCAGAATGTCTGAAAAAAAAAAAAAAAAAAAAAAAAAAAAAAAAAAAAGAAAGGAAATTATAAAGTATCTGCTATATAAAGCAAAAGTAGCCATGATGTTGTTTTTCCTTTTAGACAACGCCTCAACTTGCAGAGAAATCAAATGCACCCATTCCAATTTCTACTTTAGATTCTCCAGCTGAAAACAAGCTCTACTAACACAGTTCGGCGAGCTAAGTACTCTGGTATTTCTTTCTCTGATCCCCATGACGTGGTATATGCACAGCTCTAATTCTACCAGGTATTTGGTTTAAAAAGAAAAAAGCAAAACTCTTAGCAACCTTTAAAATATGCAGACCACCTAAAACAGCTGTTTAGTTTTTTCTGGTTAAGCTTTTCCTTAGCTGCTCTCGGCAGGGGCTGTCCCTCCTTGGTGCGTTGCTCGCTGCGACTCCCGCTCCCGCTTTGACTCGCTCTGCAGGTTTTCAGCACAGCCTGTGGAAAGAGACTACTCCAGTGTAACAAATACAGCAGGGGGGCCTCAATGCCCGGGATTTTCCTTCTGGGAAGGGGATGCAGCCCCCCGGAGCGAGGCCGGCGCGGGGCTCAGTAGGGGTAGGCGGCCACGGCGATGTAGACGACGAAGGTAGTCTGGTACTCGATGGCGCCGGCGGCGCTGCGGGACGCGGCGCGCACGCGCAGGCGGTACGTGCGGGGCTCGCGCAGCGGCCTCGTGCTGAACACCACCCCCTTGAGGTTCTCGGCCCGCAGGGCGAACGGGACGCCCGGGTCCTCGTGGGCCATCGTGAACGTGGTGCGCGGGTGCACGACCTGCTCGTGGGTGTAGGCCACCAGGCGGATCAGGTCCTGCCCGGCGGCGATGCCCAAGGGCAGCGACACCAGCTTGTACTCCAGGGCGTACGTGCTCAGCGCGCACTCCAGGTCGTTGGCCGGGCAGTTCTTCAGACAGAACCTGGGAATTAAAGGGAATCTTGAAGCAAGGGAGAGCAATGGTGCAGTAGAGGACTGGAATACGATTTAGAGGCTAAACCCTTCCCTCCTTTATCCTGGTGCTGTCTGCAAATCAGCTCCTGCCATCCCTGTGCATTGCACCTTTCAGGCTGCAGCCCGGGCTCATGTTCCCTTTTTTAATATACAGATATTAATATCTTTTGCTATCAATATCTTTGTGTTATTTAAATGTTACTGAAGTGTCTGGTACATTTTTTAACGTAACCCCATGATCATGTTCGTAAATATTAGAGATGAGAAAACTAAGGTTTTTAATGTGGACTGGCAGTTCCAGTGGATGTTGGACATTGGTGGTGTGTGCTAAACCATAAAGAACTCGGAATCAAAAAGGCAGAGGCAGCTTTAATCAAAAGCCAAGGTATGTGGCCGCTGTTAGTGCTGCTGCTCTTGCTCGTGGGTAATAGAGGTCAGGGAGAATTAACGTTTCGGGTCAAATGTCATTCCAGGTCAGACTGATCACGAAAGATGGATTCTGCTATGAAATGTGCTGTTTACCTGGATACATTGAAAGATCAATTTTTTGATTTTTGTTTTTTCATCCCAGAACAAGGAAAAGTTTGACTAATCTGAAAAACAAAACTCACTGAACCGCTGTGTTACTTTCATGACTAAAAATTTTACTTTAAATGCTTTCCAACTAATAGCGAGCTAGGTCTCTGGAGGAGGGAACCACTGAACTCAGATGCAAAATCAGCCTCATAAACGGTGAGTGACTGACTCTGAGGCAGCAGGAAGAATCGCAGAAGCTGCTGCCTGGGCCCCTTCCATAAGGGAACGTTCTCCCCTCTCCCATTCTCATCAGCAGGCTGATCCTGCACATGCTACTGCCAGATAAAGTTTCCAATAAAGTTTCTGATAAAGTTCCTTCTTGGAACTACAGATTAAAACCTGAGTGTGGCAGGAAAACACCCAGGAAGGACTGAAAATCAGACGTACCCAGAAAGGGGATCACGCTGGTAGCTTGGGGGACAGGGTGTGTCTATGCACTGGTAGCTTCCTCGCGTGTTGAAGCACACCTGGTTTGGTCCACAGTGGATGTTCTGCTCCAGGCACTCGTCAATATCTGAACGGGAACACATGGAGACAGTCGGGAGCTGCTACTGAGGTGTCGGATGTGGTTACAGGTTAGCAGAGCCGCACGATAGCACAGACCTCTGCAACAACTGAGTTTCCAGGAATCTGCCTTACAGCGTGGACAGCAGCATAAGCTGCAATGTGCAGCTCTTGTTATGAAAGCTAATTAATTGAAATTGGTTTTATGGTTTTTTGGTTTTTTTTTTTTGATAAGGCGGATTAAGGTTTGTATTTGCCCCAGAGCTGCTTTCAGTTTCTACTTTCAGTGAGTTAAATATCTAATGTTAAGGACACTTAAAGGAACTCTTGGTTGTCTGCTTTGCTGGTAGTTTTACTGTTGAATCAAGCTACAAAATACAAAAACTTTCAAAAATTGAAATTTTCAATTGCTATATCTCCTAAAGCAGATTCAAAGAGGTAACATACAAATTATATTCCATGCATATGTATCTTGTTTATTCATAAATACATTTATTCAGTGAGATTTCTGTACCTTGGCAGGTTTTGCCGTTGGCCATGAGACGATACCCGGAGGGACAAGAGCACTGGTAGCTCCCTAGGGTGTTTCTGCACTCGTGCTGACAGACATCTCTGTTTTCACATTCATCAATATCTGTGGGAAAGGAACATGAGAACATGAGCATCAGGATTACCTGAGTCTAGTCCTAAATCTAGGTTTTTCTGGACCCAAAGGACTTCCCTCCCTGCCACTTGTATAAAAGTGAATGGGCAGAGGTGGTAGAAGTTGGAGAGATGTTGTTTTCTGATGGGATTAAATGAAAAAGGCCAGCAAATCCCTTCATTACTCACCTGTTCCATCCCATACAATTTTGTTCTTAATAATTAAACCGAGCTCTGTGGGTTTACTTATCCGCACCCCTTTTGACAGCAGCCATAATGTATACTCTGGCTGCACAGACCTGCCCTGTAATAACAGAGGTCTGGGAAGGAGGGGCAACCAGCAAACTACACAAACCTACGCAGCCTGGGCAAATAATGGTGCCCCAAAAGCAAGCTGCCTGAAAAGGGGGGGGCTTTAGATAACATATATAACATATGTGCCCGGATTATCTCCTCAGAGGAAGCCTTGAGCTAGAAGAGTTTTCTTACAGTTAATCCCTCCTCAGGTAAAACTCTTCTTCCAAACTCACTCTTCTCATGCCAAGAGCTGCAGAGGTTATCAATAAATGTTCTTAATGCTCTTAACATTTAACATCTGCCTCTGAAGCAACGCAGTGCCAGAGCGCTGAATATTGTCCGAGCAGACTGAAGACATCCAGCCACAGCCCACAGGTAACTGCACTTTCCTTTGAAATGTTAGTTTCATGTACGTGGGTTAAGACTTGAATGATTAAAGCAGGGGAAGGAAGGTCTAGGGCAGTATGGAGCAGAACCCTGAGAATAAGGACTACAACATGAGAATTGCACAGATAGAGCTGACATTTACCTACACATCTGGCATTTCTTGCCTCATAGCCTTCAGGACAAGGTTCTCTAGGGTTCCTTCTAGTCCTGGAGAAAGGAATCCTGCTGTTCCTATACTCTGAGAAGGAGCTGTAGAGATTTGAGGAGTGCCTGTAATACTGTAGAGGTTGATAGTTGTCTCTCAGAGGGGAGAACTGGGCATAGTTAGAGCTATGGTGAGAGGCACCGAAACGGGGCAATCTCTGCAGTCCAGCGCAAGACTTCCCATCCCCTAATAACTGTTGTCCAGGGGGACAGACACACGCGAAGCTGCCGGGGCTGTTGGTGCACTGAAATGCACAGGGCTTGGGCACTTGTTCACATTCATTAATGTCTGCTCATGTGACATGATCCAGAGCAACCAACCATGTGGAAAGGAGAAAGAGAAAACAACATGTAACTATATGTATAGATGTACATATATATACAGCTCAGTCTGTGGAACAAACTCGGGGCATAACTGAGGCCCTTAGAGCAGTAAAACAGGAAGACCTCCAGGCCAGGTAGGTGGTTTGTCCTGCCCTGTATCATAACAGCAGCATCCCTTGCTTCTCCCCGCAGGGCTGTGAGATGCTGCTCTCGGCAGGACCCCCGTGGAAGGGCTGCCTGAAGGAGCCTCCTGTGGGAGGTAAGACCTGGCTGCGCACAGGGCTCGGGATGTGCCCGTCTGTTTCGGGAGGCTGCTCGGGACTGAGCAGCTCCTGTGGGGTCTGTGTTACCAGCATGATGCTCTCAGAAATGTAAGTGAACCTGAGGAGCCGAAGCTGGACACTGCTGCTCTGTAAAACACACACCGTTTTTGCTCTTGTTACGAGGAAGACAGGGAGGTCTCAATGCAGAGCCTTCCCGAGAGGGTTAGGAATCCTTCCAAAGGGTCCTGGGGAAAAGCAGCCCCACAGCTCCTGCCCAGGCCCTGGGTCATGTTCCATCATCCACAGTAACTCGACCAACCCTAGTACCAGTGTTCACCCTTAGCACAACAACCGTGGGCAACACAAAGGGGGTTTAAGGGTATCGCACGCTGAGTGTCTTTAACTGAACATGTATGTGAAATACTTGGTGGTATTTCAGGATTAGGCCTTTCTTCGTGAGCTGTCTGGCTCTAGGAAAAAAGAAACAATCTGTTCTGAAATATTAACGGAGCTACCTTAGGCCCAACAGAAAGTCTGACCATGTTTATTTATTTATTTTATAAATCTGACTTTATTTTAAAACTTGCTTCCGTTCTTTACTAAAACAACTAGAATAAAGAAAAAGGCTAGTTCCAAACAGGACTGTGTTGCCTTCAAAATGGGCAGGAATAAGTGCTATTAAGATACATAGCATCTATTCATGGTATATTCACAAGACCGTCTTTGGAGAATAATTCAATACTTAAAGGTTATTTAAGGTTATTATGATTTAATAATATGACATAAAGGTTATTATGACTTAATAAAGGTTTAACTATATTAGTAGAAAGCATTTAATATTAGAATTCCAAAATATCATTAAATCATTGCTAATATAGTCTGTAACCCTGACACAAATGGATGCTACCAATATGTTAAAAGTTATGTTGCCAAGAGTAAAATATTAGATTTCCTTTTATTGAACTACTAAATATTTTATGGTTTTGAATGTTTTAAAATTGTTTAGTAGTAAGAATTTACTATCTGGAAAGCTGAAAATGCAGACACAGTTGGGATGATGAATGCAGGAGTTAGAACAGCAGAGCTGCAATGTGTACAAAATTTTGTAATTGTTATTTCACAAATAATATTATAAACAAAAATGATATTTTAACGTAAGATATTACCCTGAGAACTCTTTTTTAATGAGCTAAGAGCTAATATGATGTTTAGTTTATATTTTTTCACTGTATGCTTAAGCTGAAAAAGATACTGAGAAGATGGAGTACAGGGTATGACCATGGATTAAAAGACTGCAGCGGTTCTGTACTTGCTCTGCGCTCCCTGAGCTGCTGGGCTCTGTGAGTGCTGGCCTCAGCTTTCTTCACCCGCACCGTGCGCGCAGCAGGTAAGTGCAGCCAGGTCTGCTCGCTGGAATCCCCTGGCTCTTGTCAGCGGCACTGGGGAGAGAGCTGGCAGCCCCTAAGCACGGGCAGGTGCCAGGGGCTGCCGTGGGGCCTGCAGCAGCAGCCCCCGCTGCAGCGGTGCCCCTGCTCGCCTGGGCACCTCCTGAGCAGCAGGAGTGGGCACCAATGGAGGGAACCAACCTGGAAACTGTAACGTGCCCAAGTTCTCATGCTGTGTTGGAAGGAGTGTTGAGACTTTAGGTGCCAGATAGCCTTCTATGTGTGATATGTAAATGCATTATGGTGCCTTTTGCTTCTGGTATGGAATGTTTAACTGTTTTATACATGGAAATACTGTAATTTGGGACATGAGGGATACTATAGTTTATACCATGCTGTATTGTACACCACCTTGGTGTGGTGTAGGGATGCCCCCCCTAGCCTCTTCCCCCGTGGGGCAGTGAGGAAGCTGCTCACCAGGCAACCCCCAGGATGAGTGGATGGGTGGGGTGGGTGCTGCTTACCCAGGTGGGCGCTGTGTGTGTATGTGTGGGGCGGCTGTGGGTCACGGCGCTGCTTACCCAGGCAGGCGCTGCCCACGGCGGGCGCGCGGAGCCCCCGCGGGCAGGCGCAGCGGTAGCTGCCCCGCGTGTTCTCGCAGCGCTGCTCCGGGCGGCAGCCGTGCGTCCCGGCCCGGCACTCGTCCACGTCTGCGAGCGGCACCGCGTGGGGAGAGACGGAGGCGGGTGAGCGGCACGGAGCAGGCGGCACCTTCACGCGCCCAGGGCGCGACCCAGGCTCCTGTGGCTAATGGGAACTCGGGGCGCAGCGAGGGGCCCGGGCCACCCTGGGCCTCTCCTTCCCTCTGCTCACCGACTGCACAAAGGGACACTGTTCCATAAAACACACGCAGGTAAGGGCAGGGGTGAGCACACGCACACCTTACACCTTCAGGGGTTTTACACAAATCTGTCTCATTAATTCTCTAACTTCTGACTTGAGTTTGCCAGTTCTCTCAGCTAATCTTGCCAGAGAGATGGATGTAATCCATCTTTTTAATGGGCTACTATAAAAAGAAATGGTGATTTGGTACTAGGTAGGGCAGCCCTGCTTCAGGCTCTTCACGCGGAACTCCTGAGACAAAACTTGTTATAAAACAGGGACAGTGGGGACAAAATATTGCAGTCAATAAAGAATTTATTGAATTAAGGTAAGGAGAAGATTGTGGGGGGAGGGAGAACATTCTTGTTGTGTCTAAGGAGCAATGGAAAACCAGCTCTTGCAGAGGGTGCACTTAATTTCTTGGCAATTCTAAATATTACAACAAAAAACAATTAACCCAGTAATGCTCCTGTAAGTGAAACCAGCCAGGGGTAAGTGTGGCTCTGCTTGATGAGGAGCTAGGGCCTGGTACAGAGACGTGACTGCTGCTGTTTTTGTGACCGCTGATCCTGGCCTTAGGGGTGTGCGTGCTGAGCAGCCCGGGTACCTACCCACGCAGGTGCCGTTGTCGCTCCTGGCCAGGCCCTTGGGGCACAGGTCGATGCAGCGGTAGCCCCCGCGCGTGTTCCTGCACAGCTGGTCAGCTCGGCACACCTTCTGCCTGCACTCGTTTATGTCTTGGTTAAGAAAGCAAAGGAAACACAAATGACCCTGCGTCCTCTGCAGTAACTCTCAAACAAGGTCCCTGTTTGACGCGCAGGGGCAGCAGGGCGCAGTGCAGGGGCTGCCTGGCCCCCATTCCCGTCCCTACCGGAGCATCTCCGGCCGCGCAGCTGGAATCCCGGCTCGCAGGCGCAGCGGAAGCTGCCCAGGGTGTTGACGCAGCGCTGAGGGCACAAGCCCGGCTCCTCGCACTCGTTAATGTCTGGGGAGTAATAATGATAACAATAATAACAATAAAATGTGAGCGGGGGCGGGAACGCAGAGCGGGGGCTGCTTCGTGAGGGCTCCGGGCTGGGGCTGGAGCCTGGGCTGGGCTCTGAGCCCCGGCCCTGCGGCAACAGGAGCAGCCTGGGCTGAGGTAAGGGGGGAACTGCAGCGAGGGGGGAAAGGGGGGGCAGAGAATGCAGGGCTGGGGGAGGAGGAGGGTATAGGGGAAGGGTAAAGGGAGGAAGGAGGGAAAAGGTGGGATGAGGAGCAGGGGTGATAAAGGGGGCGACTGTGGGGAGAAGGGAGGATAAGGCAGGAATGGGAGAAAAGAGGGGTAGGAAGGAGAAAGGGGGGGAAGGACAAAAGAAAGAGATAAAGGGGGTAGAGAAGGGAGTTAATAGTGTGGGATGGAGAGAGGAGGGGGAAAAGGGGGATGAGAGCTGAAGGGAGGGGAAGGGAGGATAAGGGGCGGCAGGGAGGTAGATAGGGGGAGGGATGAGGGGTGAGTTAGGGGGGGAGAGTTGAGGAAAGGGGGGATGAGGGACTATGGGGGGTAGAGGGGAAGGACGGGGGAAAAGGAGGGCATGGGGCAGATGGGGGATAAGGGGGGGAGAAAGGGATGGGGGAGATATGGGGAGAGTTTGGGGGATAAGTGGGGGGACAAGGGGTAGATGGGAGAGGGTTAGGATAATGGGGGGGATTCGGAGGGCAGTGGTGGAAAGAGGGAGGGAGGGTGGTTAAGCGGGGGCATGGGGGTGGATGGGGAGGGGGGACAAAGGGGACATAGGGAGCAAATGGGGGAGGGATTGGAGGGGACAAGGGGAGATTAGGGAGGTGGAGGGAGGGAGATCCCCGGTAGATAGGGAGGATGGTTGGGGGAACAAGGGGTGTATGGGGTAGATGAGGGAGGGTGAAAGGGGGGAGAGATGGGGGATAAGGAGGACATAGGGGGGACATGGGGGAGGGATGGGGATAAGTGGGGGGACAAAGCGGGGTAGATAGGGGAGGGATGGGAGAGACAGGGGTATGGGGGATAGATAGCGCAGGGATGGGGGAGAAATGGGGGATAGAGGGGCATGGGAGGGACAATGGGGTAGATGGAGAGATGAGGTAGATGGGAAGGGTTGAGGGATAAGAGGGATAGATGGGGAGGGAGGTGGGACAAGGGAGGTAGATGGGGGAAGGTTGGGAGGGAAGGGGGTATAAGGGAGGATAAGAGAGGGAAGATGGGGGGATCATGGGGAGATCCCCATGGAGGGAGGGGGGATCACAGGGAGAGGGATGGGGATAGATGAGGGAAAGGATGGGGGATACATAGAGGGCAGGGAGGAGAGGATGGGGGGACAAGGGCAGTATATAGGGGGCAGTTCGGGGTGATAAGGGGATGAGGAAGGAAGTGGGGACAGGGGAGACATGAGGGGATTAGAGAGGCAGAAGGGGGAAGAAGGAAGGAGGGGGGATAAAGGGGGTATGGGGAAGGATGGGGGAGACAAGGGGGTAGATGGGGGAGGAATAAGGGGGGAGTGATGGGAGGATAAGGGGGGCATAGGGGATAGATAGGGCAAGGGATGAGGGGACAAGAGGGGAGAGGGGAAATAAGGGGGGACAAGGGGAGGAGATGGGGGACAAAGGGGTAGATAGGGGAAGGGAGGGGGATAGCGAGGAGGACAAAGGAGGTAGTTAGGGGGTGGGGTGGGAGAATAAGGGGGGCATGGGTGGTGGATGGCAGGAGGGATAAGGGGGGCGTGATGGGGGTAGATGGGGTAAAGGGGACATGGGGGTAGACAGGAGAAGGGATGCAGGGACAAGGAAGGTAGATAGG
>NW_020455575.1:400075-477219 GCF_003342845.1 Nothoprocta perdicaria
GGGGGATAAAGTGGGGGATGAGGAGGGGTAAGGGTGGGGAAGGGAGGGGAAAAGTGAGAGGAAAGGTGGGGGTAAATGGGGGAAAAGGAGCGGAGAGGGAGGGATAAGGGGGCTTCAGGTGCGGGAGAAATGGGGGCAGGAAGAGGGAAGATAAGGAGAGGAAAGGGGGAAGGGGCGATGGGGAGGGTAAGGGAGGGGATAAGGGGGGAAATAAGGGGAGGAAAAGGGAGGAAGGGGGTGGGGGACCCAAGGAGGGAAAGGCAGGGATATGGGGGGGAAAGCAGGAAGGGGTTGGGTAATGGGAAGAAAGTGGCAGGGGAATAAAATGGAGGGATAAGGGGTGGAAGGGGGATAAGGGTGGATGAAGGAGGGAGAAAAATGGGAATAAGGGAGGGAATAAGGGAGGATGAGGAAGAAAGAAGGAGATAAGGGGGGGAGGAGGGTGGGTAAGGGCAGTGGTAAAGCATGGGAAAGCTGGGGAAAGGAGGGAAAAGGGGGAATGGAAGAAGGGTGGGATAAGAGGGAGAGAGAGAAGGTGGGAAGGGGAGAATAAAGGGAGGGAAAGGGAAGGTTGAGGGTTAAGGGAGAGTAAGGGGGGAAGGGGAAAAAGGGAGTAAAGTGAGGAGAAAGGTGGGGATAAGTGAGGGGGAAGCGGTGGGAAGGAGGGGGAGAGGGGTTAAGGAGTGGGATGCGGAGTTAAGGGGGGAATAAGGAGGGAGATGGGGGGATAAGGAGTGGGATAAGGAGGGAATAAGGAGGGGGAAAGGGCAGAGAAAAGGGAGGTAGGAGGGATAAGGGGGCAGAAGTGTGGGGGGTGGGGAAGGGGGTGGATAAGAGGGGGACAAGGACCCAATGGGGGGGTAGGGCAGCAGGAGGGGATAAGTGGGGGGAGGAAACAGGGGGATAAGGAGGGTGAAAGGGGGGATTGGGCCAGGGGAAAATTAGGGGCGGATAAGGGTGGCATTAAGGGAGACGGATTGGGGGCAAAAGTGAGGGGCAAAGGGGGATGAGGGAGCAAGTGGGGGAAAGGAGAAGGTTAAGGGGGGATGAGGGGATAAGGAGGGACAAGAGGGGGCAGGGCGAAAGGGGGGCAGGACTGAGGGGACAAGGAAAAGGGGTGGAAAAGAGAGGGATGAGCAGGAGGAAAAGGGGGATAAGGAGAGTTAAGGAATGGATAAGGGGGTTAAAGTGGGGAGAAAAGGGGGAATAAGGGGAGAGAGGGGTTAAGGAGCGGGAACAGGGTTGGGGGAGTTTAATGAGGGGATAAGGGGGGAATATGTGATGGGAGAGGGAGGATGGGGGAAGGGAGGAATAAGGGGGGGATAAGAGGGGGAAAGGAGGGGGAAGTGCAGGGAAAAGGTGGGTAGGGGCATAAGTGGGAGGAAGAAAGGGGGATAAGAGGGGTAAAAGAGGGGAATGGGGAGTTAAGGGGTGATTAAAGGAGGACAAGGGGGTGGATTGGGGGGAAAGGGGGATAAGGTGGGGAATATGCGGGGATGGGAGTGATAAGGGGGCAAAAGAGGGAAAATAAGAGAGGAATAAGGGAGGGGATAAGGGGGGCAAAGATGGGTTAGGGGAGGGAAAAGGGTTTAAAGGGGCGAAAAGAGTGGACTGAGGAGGGGAAGGAGTTTAAGGAGTAGGAGGAGGGAAAGAGGGGAATAATGGAGGGATAAGGGGGGATAGGAGGGGGATAATAGGGGAAAGGGAGAGATAACAGGGGGTTAGGCCAAGGACATGGGCGGGGTTAAGTGGGAGGATAACGGGAAGAAAGGGGGAGACAAGGGAGGAAAGGGGGATATATATGGGGAGAGAGGGGGAGCTGGAGGAGAAAGGGGGAAAAAGGGGGACTGGGGGGAATAAGGTGGAAAAGGGAGAGTAAGGAGGAAGCAGATGGGTAAGGGAGGGGGACAAGGAGGGGATAAGGACAGAAGAAGGGGATAAGGGGAGGATAAGGAGGGCAAAAGGGGGGCATTGGGCTGAGGATATGGGAGGGAAAGGGGGGAGATGGGGGGGATAAGGGTGGCATTAAGGGAGAGGAATTGGGGGATAAAGTGGGGAAGGGGGATAGGGGGGTAAGTGGGAAGACTGGGGAAAGGGGGAAAGGAGGAGGATAAGGGGTGGTTAAGGGAGGATGCGCGGATAAGGGGGGAACAGAGCGATAAGAGATGGGAACGGGTCAAAGGGGCAAACAAGGTGCAGAAAGGGGGATAAGAGGAGGATAAGGTAGGATAAGGGGAGGGAAACGGGGGAAAGGGGTGGAAAGGCAGCAATGGGGTGAAAGGGGGGAAAGAGGAGAGAGGGGGAAGAGGGGGTGTAAGGGTGGGATAAGGGGGAGGATAGTGGGGAAAGGAGGAGGGAGGATAAGAGGGGATAAGGTAGGGGATAAGGGGAGGAAAGAGGGGGATAATGGTGGGGAAAGGGAGCAGAGCAGGCAGAATAGGGTGAAAGGAGGTTAAAGGGGGAAAGGGGGGATAAGGGGAGGATGATGGGAAAGGGGAGGGAAGGGGGTGGATAAGTAGGGAGATAAAGAGAGGTAAAGGGGATAAGAGAGGAAATGGGGTGTTAGAGGAGAGGAAGGGGTAATAAAGGGATGGGAGGGAAAAGGGGAAAGTCGGGAGAAGGAAGGGAAAAGGGGGCAAGGGTAGAAAGAGGGAGGAAAATGAGGAATGGGGGAAAGGGAGAGCATAAGAGAGAGGAAGCGGGATAATGGGTGGGAAAGGAGAGAGTAACAGGGAAAAGAGGGCAAGGGAAGAAGAGCAGTGACAAGTGGCATTAGGGAGGATGTGGGGAGGTGAGAGGGAAGGGCTGGGGAAGGTTGGGGGGAAAGGGTAAGAAGGGTGGGAAGAGTCAGTGAAGGGGGGAAGGGGAAAAAGCAGAGGGAAGGGAGGATGAGTGCAGAAGGGGAAAAGGGGAGGAAGAGGGGGTAAAAGGGGCATGAAAGAGGGGAAATAAGGGGGCATAGGGGGAAAATGGGGAGGAAGGGGGGAGAGGGAGGGAAAAAGGAGGGTGGGGTGAAAAAAGAGGAGGAAGATATGGGAAAGGGAGAAGAGGAGGGGAAGGGGGGGGAAGAGAAGGGGAAAGAGGGAGAAGTGGGGGAAGGGGGGAAGAGGAAGGAAAAAGGAGGGAAGAGGGGAAAAGGGGTGTGGGAAGAGATGGGAAGAAAGGGGGAGGGAAGGGCAGAGGGGCAAAGGGAGTGGCGGGACAAAGGGGAAAGGTGGGGAAGGGAGGACAAGAGTCGGGGGGCAAAGCAGGAGGTGACAAAGGGGGGCGACAGCGAGAGGGGCTGGGGAGACGGGTCAGAGAGCGACAGAGGGGGGGTGTGGGAGGGAAAGGGGGCGTCGCGGGCGCCCGTCCCCACTCACCGTGGCAGGTCCTGCCGTCGGCGGCGATGGCCAGGCCGGGCGGGCAGGAGCAGGAGAAGGTGCCCACGGCGTTAAGGCAGCCGTGGGAGCAGGGGCTGCGTCCCGCGCACTCGTCCTCATCTGCAGCAAGGGAACACGCACATAAAAGTGGGAAAACGCTGCCAGAGCAGTGACCACCACCACAGAAAACACAGGAACAACCACCACCACCCCTTGGAGAAACCTACATTGGTGTAGATTCAAGAGATGGAATTTTTATATGTAATTAAAGATCCTAATTTTCAGAGCTGTTTCCAAGCCTCCACATATAAAGTCTCACTGGAATTTTGCTCAAGTTACCTCTGCAGGGGGAGGTAGCTATTGTCTTAACTAATTTTAGATATATTCTTTCCCAGATCACCTGGAAATCTAAAAAAAAATGTGACACAACCTAACAGATGGACTCCATATATATTTATATGGAATTCTTACATAACCTAGGAAAGGTTATTAAAAGAAGTTTTCCACATTTAAATTTTAGAATTCATTTTGCAACTGGAAAACATTTTAGCAGCCCCATTTACAACATTTTAGCTTTGCAGCTTCTTCAGTGTTGTTGGCTGTGCAGCCTAGAGCACTAGCTAACATATCCGGTTTTAACATCCACATTTGCCTTCCAATTCCCATCTTTTTCCCTCTTCTCCTCCTTCTGGAGTATGTACCGCATGCTTTAAAGCTCTGAAGAGCTATATCTAGATGCTCTGCATTTGACTACATGCATATCTATATGTAAATATATATAAAATCTGGCATGTCATTACCTGAACAGTAAGGCCCATCTGAGTCCAAGACAAAGCCAGCAGGACACTGGTTGCTACGATCCCCTGTACAATAAAGGAACCCCGTGTTACCAGTTGATGAACATACGACCACATTATTACTTTAAGCAGCCCTTTTTCCATTCACTATTGCAGCCTGGGTATTTACAAAAGGCCACATACACTCAGGCCCTAAAATACAAACATATAAACTGGCCTTTGGCAGGAGGTGCTGCTCAAAGGCCACACGTGTCCCCACACTCGTGCAGCCGCTCGACAGCACGAGCAGGCTCAGCCAACGCTGTGACCATCGACCCAACATGTAAAACCTGCAACAACCTTTACGTGTTATTCTTGGGGTGCAGGACCAAAACACACTGATCCCAATACCTGCAATAAGGTTATCCGACCTCCCCAGTGTTCTTTGTCAATAAACAGCTTTTGCAAATTGGGTACTGAATGCTAGGCAAGCAGGATACTATTGTTCCCTCGTTTCGTTTGTGTGAAAGGCTCAGGCAATACCTTTTGCAATGGAAGCGTGGATTCTGAAGGCCACAGTTTCCTCCAGAGGGTTGTACTCCGCTGTGATGGACACAGCGTGGAGCGTTTCCACCAGGAAGGGCATCTTTCCTCTCGTGGGGTCATAGGTGATTGTGTGGTTCCACGTGTAGGGGACACTAACTCCATCGACGGCGAAGAGGCGCGTGGAGCGGGCGTAGAGCTGCCCGGGGCCCGTCTGAACATAGTCTTCTGTGTAGTCCTGAAACACCAACATAGTGAGGGGGTTTCTGTCCCTGATCCGGTACTTCTAACAGAGAGATGGAGTTCCAATTGTTTTTATAGCTTTTTAGTATAGTATAAGCCTTAAATTTTGGTAAGTCACTAAAGCCCTCCAGCGTAATATGTGAGAAACAGCAGGTGGAAGGATTCAGCAGTGAGGTTATAACCTTCACCACATCGCCAGGCAAAGCAGGGCAGTTCCCCAACCACTCCTGAAAAAGGACCTAGACAAATCTTCATCCCTTGAAAAAGCAAGTTCTGTAAAATAAGTGGACCATTTGTCATAACAGACCTCTCCACAAGCCAAGATTTTGGCACTCCAACTGGAAAAGACGGATATTGTTCACAGCACTGTAACAACACGCCTGGTAGTACATAAAACCTGCTGTGATGTAACCTGATCAGAACACATCAAGCCCCTGTCCTTCTCCATCAGAACACAGGTACATTTCTCTGCTGCACTACAAATAATTGTAGCTAGTAAAGCATTATCAGCACAAGTCAAAAACTTTTGCAAGGTGCTATGGGATAAAGAGCCAGTGTCTTCTCAGAGAAGTCAAAAAAAACCAAACTAGTTTTAACATTCAGTTTCCTAACTCAATTAAAGGCAACACGTGACATGCCTAGCTGTGAAAACTAGCCCAAGTTCTAGCCCAAACACTTCAGTTATCTAACATCTTGAGTATCTTGTAACTAGCGTGTCTCATGACACATCCTAGTGTCTTAAGCAAGATGCAAACTGAAGCACTGGTAGTGAAAGAGCTTGCAGGACTTGTGTCTGTGCAATTCCTACACACCAGAGCAGAAGTCTGCACCGATACGAGCACGTGGTTTCCAGAAGCAGCTTTACCTTCATGTTGATGTCAGCTAATTCCTGGAGCTGCAGAACCTGGCCGCTCACAACAACGTCCAGCAGCAAGGTGCCATCTGAATCCAGGCCTCGGGCAACGTGAGTCATTCGCAGAATCTCTCCTGTGGATTTTAGGAGCACGTTGATTTATAAAACATCCCAACTAGAAACTTGTGTTAACTATCCAAAATCCGAACTGGATCCATTAACCAGTTATTTTACGTTACTATTTTTGTAAGGCATACCAAGCTCCTAATACAAACATTACATATTTCTAATTAAGGTTCTGAAAGCTGTGTTTGCAGTTCCAGATACTGCACTTTTTCGGGAAGATCCTGTCATAAGCAGAAGACTCAAAATTCAGCAATGATTGTGTGATATTTTTCATAAACGCACTCTTTATCAAGCTGCTACAATGGAAAAAGAGATGGGATATGTCAGGTAACCAACCAGTAGCAAACTCCACTTGGGTTTCCCTTTTGAAGACTGCATCAGTGAGAGTAAAGCCGTTCACTGCCCCTCCAACTTCTTTCGCAGCCGTCCAATAAATGGGGCTCAGGATGGACACCAGCTTCCTCATCGAGGCACCTGCGAGTAAGGGAACACAGCATCTGACTTCATTCTTTTTCCCTTAAGTGTGTGACCCACGTTAGTGGAAGTAGAATACACAGGCAAATATCTGAGCTGGTATCACCCTTAAGATATAAACCAGGAGCCAGAGAGTTTAGATGAGTTTATTCAGTGACAGTTAATGAAATGCTGAAAATGGAAATGGTGCCAACAGTTCAAGAAGCAGCAGCACCTACCAAGGCTCCGGGGGACGTTAGTAATCTCTGCTTGGATTATTCTAGCTTCAGAGTCAGGGCTCTCTGTAACTGTGGCATTCAGGTAGGCAATTCCAAATTCAACACCATTAATGTTCCCAATAACGCTTCCCTTGGCACGTGGGGGTCCACCTGGGCAGGGGAAGGGAGGGGAAGGGAGAGAGGAAGGAAAAAAAAAGCCCCTATGTAAAAACAGTGCTCAGCATGTTAAGGAATTAGAGCTCTGTGGGTATTTCTACATGTATTACCCTATCTACATCCTGAAAAAAAGTAGGATCCTGTCTGGTTTGGCATAGACACGTGATACCCCAGGAATCACGCTGTGCACTGCACAAGCACAGGGTCCTCTCTGGGGAAACAAGAGTTGTCAAACAGTGCGACACACAGGGTGGCAAGGACAGCAGCAAATTCATCCAACTGAGGCTGTGTGAGGGGTTTAGGTGGCAGGGCTGTCATGACTCGCTCAGACAACTGGTCAAGACCCTGGGGAGCCCCAGTCAGACCCCAAGGGCAGCAGCCCAGGCTGCCACCAGGGTCTCATCCTTGCCGTGTAAGCTACAAATTAACTCACCAGGACACGCTTGGATGTTACACCTGGATATCTGGGAAGAGTCGCCAGGACAAGGATGTCCATGATCTGACGGCGCAGGACTGTTGCACAGGCGAACTCGGCTCTGTTCTCCTCCTCCACAGGACACAGAGCATCGGCTCCACGCTTGCCACTGCCCCCAGTTTCCATCCACTGAGGAGGAAAAAGCGGAGAACGCAACTTGAAGTTTTGAATTAGAAAGAAACTGAGTGGATTGTTGTGTTGTCTGCAAGCGGAGATAAGGGCAAGGTCTGGTGTTTCCCTGGGGCGGTGCGAGGGGCAGCGGGGGCGGAGCACTCACCGGGGCAGCGCGCGGGGCTGCAGCGCTGCAGCTGCGCGTCGGCGCCCGCGCACGCCCGGCCGCCGCTCGCGGGCCGCGGGCTGTCGCACGAGCGGTGCCGCCGCCTCTGGCCGCCGCCGCACGGCCGGCTGCAGCCTCCCCAGCTGCTCCAGGGGCCCCAGCTGCCGTGCACTTGGGAAAGGAACAACAACAACAACAAAACAGCAGATTTTATCCTTCTTTCTTTTAATGACTTTTAATAATGCACACACAGGCTAGGAAAATATTCCCCCTGGATGGGACCTGCTTGTTCTAATGCTTTTTCCTAAAGCAATGATTCTATGATTCAATCCTATGGCAAATCCGAGAGCCATGAAAAGATCAGAGAGAAGAGGATGCAACAGAGTGACCTTGGCCAGGATTCAGCTGCTTCTCAAGTTCATTAACTCCAGAACATTGTAGTTCATTAAGTGACTAATACAGAAGGGCACGAGGCTTATGTTACAGACCAAGTGACTTGCTGCTTTTTACTGTGAGACACAAAGAATAGCCAGGAGAGCTGAAGCTCTGCAGAGGTTCATGGCCAGTCCGGCAGCAGCTCACTGCCTTGCTTGCCCTCCTGGCAGTTACTGGAGCTGCTTTCACCCCGCTCAGCTCCCCCTCGCACCCCGAGCACTTACCAGGGCAGGGATCACTGTTGCAAAAATCCACCTGCAGGTCGTTTCCCTCGCACTCGTGGCCCCCGAACTGCGGGGCTGGGTCGGAGCAGAGGCGCGTCCTCTGCCTGCTGCCTCCTGCGCAGGACACGGTGCAGGCGCTCCAGCTGCTCCACGCCGCCCACCTCCCGTCCACTGCGTGGGGAGGCAGCAAGCAGAGCCACATCAGGGATAAGGAAAGCCTGCCTGGTTCCCACTCCTTATCTTTTGGGCATCTCAAATACATGGGGATTTGCGGGAGGGAAGGCGGGAGAGAAGCATGGCCTGTCATTTAAGCAGTCTGTGAGCCTAACTACAGGCACGGTCAGTTCCCAAGTTCTCAGATTTCTTTCTCAGATTTTTATTTACCCGTGAGAAAGTCAAACCATACACAAACTCTGAAATTATTATCTCTTCCTATTCAAAAATAATGTACTCACTGAAATGTAGAGGAAAAGGTTAAGACAATATCAAAAATTAGGAAAATCAAACCCAAAATGCTTAGGAAATCTGTAATTCAAGTGCTACGGATTTGCAATGCAGCTTTTACACAGTGACAGGCAAAAGGCAGGGACACATGGGCAGCAGAAGGAACCCCACTCGTTAGCTCTACGGAGAGCCATTTAAAATAGGGAGCCAGTGAGAATAAAGGGTTTTTCTGGAGTTTTGTGGGTGGTTAGAGCTGCAGACAGAGGCGAGCAGCACGTGGAGGGGAGGTGCCCGAGCTGGCGTGCTCTCGTGGCCCTTACCCGGGCAGAGCCCCTCGCTGCAGAGCTGCAGCTGCGAGTCGGAGCCGGCGCAGGGCGCCCCGCCGCCGGCCGCAGCGGGCGCGTCGCAGAGCCGCAGCCGCCGCCGCGTGCCCGTCCCACAGGTCTCGCTGCAGGGAGCCCAGGGCAGCCACGAGCTCCACGCGCCATCCACTGCAAAGGCACCAGAAACCTGGTCACACTGACAGCGCCTGTAACTCGCAGCTGCCTCCCCACAGCCCCAGGCAAGAGAAGAAACCCTTCCTTAAGGAAAGTGAATTAAGCATTCTGAAGAAGCCTTTGGAAAACCTTCTGCTTGGGAAACAGCTGATGTCAACCAACAGTTTCCAAAGAGTGGGTAATTCTTTCTTTTTTTGTTTAGTTTCCTCAATACACCACTGACTGCAACCAGAACGGCTTGATCCAACCTGGTGTTTTTATAAGTTACCTGAAGCTGACTGACTTGTATGAGACCGATGGCCTCAGCTAACAGCAGCCCCAGTGGTACCAGGAGGCAGGGGCCAGAACTGATTTGGTTGCCAGGATGTAGAGAAATCAGCCTGTAGATGAGCATGTGACATCCTGCTGCTAGCAAAGTCAGGGAGAATGGGAAAACGGGCACAACAGGAGTTGTGCAGAAGGAACCAGGCTACTGCCGAGGGGCTGTGAATAAAGCAAGCCCTGCCAAACACTGCAAATGGAACCAAGACAGGAAGGAAACCTTAACATACAGCTAGCGAGGAGAAATTCACTATTGAAAGTTTAAAGGGAAAAAAAATATTGACAATGTCTTACGCCGTTATCATGTTTTGCACTACTGCTTTTTTTGATTTTTTCATCTTAATTGGCCTTGAGAAATAGATTAAGAAGCAAGTTTTACTCTGTAAGCACACGCTAATAAATACTTGGTAAAACACTGAAATACAAAATTAACATTTTCATGGGGGAAGAAAATCTGAAAACACTCCTTGCATTTGCTTTTATGATTCCTGTTTCCAGTAACTTGGGCCACTCAATAAATTACAGACTATTTTGATACAGATATCTTGATACGGATAACATTGGAGAGCTTAATGTCTCTTATGATCTAATAAATAGGAAAAAAACTGAAAGAATACAGACTTAGGGAACAAAAAGACAGCTACACAAAGAGCAGCTGATGCCTCTCTTACCCGGGCAGGGCCTAACATTGCACATGACTGACTCCACGGCACGGCCGTCGCAGCCCTTCCCGCCGTGCTGGGCCGGGGGGCTACTGCAGCTTCTGCTTCTGGTCCTGTTGCCTTGGCCACAGCTCTTGGAACACTCTTCCCAAAGGCCCCACTCTGACCAGCCGCCGTGCACTATGTGAAACAAAACACCACAGCTGTCATGAGAAATTCTTTTTAAAGCATTTACCAGGTTTGGGCTTTCCTGAAAAGCCAGGATGAATTCCACATCATTAATGGCTCTGTCGTGGATGACGTGGCCATTACCAGGGCACTCAACGCAAGGCAAACGAAGCATTAAGCCAGGCAAGCCATACCTGGGCAGGGCCTGTTGTGGCAGCTGCGCACATCTGCCTCGGGCCCCTCACAGGGCCGCCCTCCATTGGCCGGGAGGGGGTTGTTGCACCGCCGGATCCGCTCCTGGACACCCCGGCCGCACGTTGCACTGCAAGGCCGCCACTCCAGCCAGCTGGAAAACCCGCCGTGCACTGCAGGGGGAAAGCGATGCTCCGTGTCTGCTTTTGCTTTTGCCCCTCTTGGGCTGGTGAGCAAAGAGAAACCTGCACTTCCTAAGGTAGAGCTGCAAATCCAACCTGTTTTTTATTACTGCACACGTATCTTACTGCAGTTCAGAGAGTACTTCAGCTGCTCTGAAATAGCTGTGGCTTACGCTCCTAAATGCTTTTCTTTAGATCACAGGTACAAGCTATGTCACCCCTTCAGAGCATGGGATCTATTTCAACATCCACATTACTATCTTTCTCCCTCATTCCTTCACATTCTTCTCTCCCACAGAGCTTGATGAGCACAACAGCCCTACAGAAGGAGCAAGATTACATAAAGCAAAACCTCACTGATATCTATTTCAAACTGGGTTAACATGCACCTAATGCGTGTACGGAAGGAACAAGACAAAATCTTGCTCCTATTTATTCTGAATTAATGCTGGAACTGTCTAGGTTGACAGGCAGTCTCCTGTATTGTGTGCACCTACCCTGGACAGTGAGCAGTGCTCTAGCAAGAGCAGATCCCAGGAAGTTCCTCGCGACGCACTCGTATTCCGCTGTATCTTCCCTCCGCGCTGCGACGATCCGCAGGGAGCCGTTGGACAGCACGGACACCCTGTCGCTGCCCACGAGCGGGCGCCCCCCACGAGCCCATTCCAGCCTGGGTGCAGGCTCTCCCGCTGCCTGGCAGTGCAGCAGTGCTGTGGCACCCGCCTCAGTAACAGTCTCCATAGGTTCAACAGTAATGACTGGAGGAGCTGAAATAAAGAAAAGCGGGGAGATGTTTCAAGCCCACCTGATTTGTGGGGATTTCGTACATATTTTCACTGTACTGAACATTAAAGAAACGTCTTCTCTGAGAGAAGACAAACAAATCTTAGCCAATTAATCTGGAGTAAAACACTACTGTTCATCTTAAGCATAAGTTCAAGATTTTTCTGAGATCAGAGAGCACACTGTCAAAAGGTAGGGCATGCACAAGCTGAAATGACAAGGATGGGCTATTTTTAATGCAAGAGAAACCAGTGCACCAGCAGTGGCATGGAGGCTGACTGCTGGAGCACAGACTCTTCCTTCAGGGCTGAAACGTGTGGCTTTTCATAAAACCTGGAGGAAAAGGTTATCATCGGGGGCAGCTGAGACAAAAGTAGCAAATTTCATCCTACTTGAGACTATAACAGGAAAGGGATGTTTAGAGATACACATCAATGAAATAGTTAATTCTAGAATATTATTTTTGAAAAAAAAGTTACATTGTCAGTGAAGGCTGAGATCCATCTCACCTAACTTTATTAATTTAAAAGTTAAGAGTCTAGTTTAATCTAGTTGTGCAGGCTTGCCCTCTGTCAGCTGAGAGCAACAAGCGTGTTCCCAAGGTGACTCACCCCATTCTAAGGTGGTTCTGCGATGAATGGCCTGAATCACCTCTACCTGCTTCTCTTCTGCCACCTCCATCACTAGCTGGCACTAGACTCTTAACTACTAATGACAAAGTCAGATGAGATGAATCTCACCCAACATGCAGTTAGAGCAATGGGAGCTGCCACCCATACCCAAAGGCAGATTATCACTCCAATCTAGTGGCACTGAACTTAGCATTTTGAGCCTTACTCTGGAGCGTTAGCGTCAGGCTGCGTTCCACGGTGCCAGCATCGTTGGTAGCCACGCACTTGTAGTCACCAGCATCTTCGTTCTGTGGAGCAGGAGCCACGGAATTTGTCAACACACATGCAAGGAGGCTCTTGGGTTTTGGTGCATTTCATAGAAGAAAATTCTCCACACTGCAGCATGGCATGCAGTGGATCTTAAGAAGGAAGTATCCCAACTTTCTCTTTTTATTAAGTTGATATTGTGAAATATTTTTGCTGTTATTATTCCATTTTTCCCTAATGAGAGCAAAAGAGCCCAAATCTATTTAAATAAACTTGAGCAAGCTACTGATAACTGAGAAGAAGCACAGTCTTGTATTTCTTGTCACACTAATTTGAGCAGAGAATTAGAGTCTTCGCTCAAGTTACAAAACAAAAGTGGATTAAATGTATAACCTTGCTCCTTCAAAACGCAACAAGGTGGAATTTAATTCACTAAGTACAGTGCCCAAGCTGACTGCAGCAGACAAGGGACTCACGACAGTGCCGTAGATGGCGAGCGAGCCGTTGCTGAGCTGGCGGATGCGGGTGCCGAGCGGGACGCCGGCTCCCTTTCTGCTCCACTGGATGGTTGGAGGTGGCTCTCCTCTCGCCTCGCAGTCGAGCACCGCGTTGCCGCCCAGGGGCTCCGTTCGCCTGGAGGGATCATCCCCTTTGAAGACCGGAGGCTCTGAAAGAGCAAGGGAGGGTGGTCAAAGAGTGGGATCAAAGCAGAAGGCCCTTAATGGCACTGCTGGTAGGGATCAATCACCTATCATTTTAAGACTAAGTATCAAATACTAGGAAAACACAGGAAATTCTTTGCTTTCACCTACCTTTGACGTACACAAATCCAATAGCCTTGACTGAGCCAACTGTGTTTTCTGCCGTGCAGACATAAGTGCCAGAATCATCCTTAGTTACTCTTTCAATAACAAGGTCACTGTGTCCATTTATATCATCGTATTGTGCTGAAGGGAGAGCAGACAGTGAACGACTGCTTCAAGGCTTTTAAAAATATACATGTCAGTGCCTGACATTTAACAGGACTGTTTAAATTACATGTTAATCAGCAGCATGAAATATACATTTCATTTCTGATATGGCTTTGACCACCTCTAGGATAATTGCAGCCTTCCATGGTCTACACACATGTATCCACTTATTCTGACCCTTAACTTCAAGCTTTGAACACCTGTGTTCTACAGCTAGAGAGGACAAAGAGTTTCTTAATTATCTTCTTTACAGTTATATGTTATTTTATTTCATGATGGTCTAATTCTGAAAATTCTGAATTCTGAAAATATATTTTTTCCTGACATAATCATTGCCTAATAAGTTCATGATCTCTCAGATTACTTTTCCTTTACCCTCAAACTAATAGAGTGTTATGTGGGGAAAAGTCTCCAGCAGAATGACTGATAAGATCCTCCGTTACCCACCTGGAATGATGTTATTGTTAAAAGTCCATGTTATTTTGGGAACAGGTATCCCAGTTGCTTTGCAAGTTAATCTGAGCTGTTCTCCTTTAGTCAGAGCTATATCTCCAGGCAGTTCAGTAAATGCAGGGAGCACATGAACCATCAGGGTGACAGTGTGTGTGTCTTCCCCAGCAGTGTTGCTAGCAATGCAGGTATAATGGCCAGAATCTTCAGGCTGAGAGAAAAACAAGTGGGGGAAGTTTCAACAGTGAAATATTCTTATCCCACATCACCACTCGTAAGCACATGAGAATCTCCCAAGGTTTGAAACCAGCACTCTGTAGAAATGCTCAGCTGAACTCTGTTGATTCCCCTCAGTTTGAAAGGTGATCTACACTTGTGTTTGCCTTTCTGGACAAAATATCAGCTTTTCCTCAGATATTTTCCTCCTTGGTGGAAAACGATACAAGTACAAACATGTATATAGAGCAAAAAAGACTAACCCAGAAATTGGTGAAAACATAGAGACGTCAGTTTTTTCTTATTACTTCCAAACCATGGTTGAAATAAAGGCAACTTACAACAACATTGTCCAAAATGAGATCTCCACCTGGCAGAGCCCTGTATTTTCCTACTGTGTCTGTTAACAGTGTATGGTCCTTCGTCCAGTTTATTGTTGGTGCTGGAATCCCATCAGCCACACAAGACAGGACAGCCTGGGAATCCTCCGTGACTGTGTATTCCACCTCTGTACTGCGGATCCTGGGTGGAACTGTGAGAAAGTTAAAAAAATATATATACACACAATATGTATTAGCTCCATTTGTCAGCCAAGCACTAATGGAAAAACACTGAAATAAAGAAACCATTGCTTGAATCTTCTGCTTTGTTGTTTCCTGAATCTAGCAGTGACTGTCAAGGAAAGGTGTGGAATACACGCAATAAAGTGGAAACTGAATTTAAAAAAAAAACGCCCAAAACATAATGACATTCCTAGATCCAAGCAACTGGCTGCTATTACGAATCACACGCTCCTAACCCCCTTTTTCAGTATCACACACTAAGCAGCAGTATTTTCCTGAATTTCTCCCTTAAATCCCAGCTGCTGGAGTTCCCTGCCCTGCTCAGGGCCCAATGCCCAAGTGGCTTCTTGGCAGCTGCACTTACTGTGCACGACGAGCTCTGTGCTCGAGCTGCTCGAGCCCGCCGCGTTGGCCGCTACGCACGTGTAGCGGCCCGTGTCGCCCGGCTGCACGAACGCGACCTGCAGGGCGCCGGTGCTGAGGATTCTCCTCCTGATGGACTCCGTTACTTGCTGGCCGTCTTTATGCCAGCTGATGTCTGGCCCGGGGTAGCCTTCAGCCTCACAGGGCAAAGTGACAGAATGATCCACAGGAACAACGTACTCCTGGAGTTGAGACTTGATAACAGGAGGAACTGAAGGAGAATTAACAAAATTTAGAAAAGAATTATGTAAGAAGTAGGTAACACTTCTGTTCTTAGTGAAAATAATCCAAAAGCAACCTCCCTTCTTAAAGCAGACAGACAACAACAGTGACTCTGTTCAGTGTGACGCGAACTTAGGAAATGATAGCTCCATTTGTGCAGGTCAAAACGCAGTTTTGACCAACAGAAGGTGTATATAAGTTCCTTATGTGTCAGTCATTACAAAACATCACTTCAACAAGAGGTTAAGAGTTCAGGACTCACCTTGCACTTTCAGTTTGATCTTCCCCAGCGCTGTGCCAGCTGGGTTTTGAGCAACGCACATGTAAGTGCCAGAGTCTTCCACAGTTGATCTTGCAATCTGTAAACTGCCATTGGGAAGAACCATGTAGCTATTGCCTAAAACAAGAATAAGAAGAGTAGAAAATTTGATATATATAAATACAAAGATGTAATTATACATATATGCAGATATGTGGGCAGGTATACACACATGGGTTCCTTATATTTGATTTTAATATGCAGGGAAAAGTTTTTGTGATACAACGAAGTAGACTGGAATTACAGGCTTTATAAGGATACCTGTGGTAATGACATTGATGCCCTCCTTTTGCCATGTTATTGCGGGTCGAGGTGTACCAGTTGCTTCACAAGGGAGAAGAATGGGATTGTTCACAATAACATCCAGTGTCCCTGGCTGAGCTTGAATAGCTGGTGGTTCTGCAAACAAAATCAAAATGCAGCCAGGTTAGAATATCTTTCATAGCTGGAAAATAAAAGAGAAGACACTAAAATTGCATAATCTGAGAGTCTGAGAAGGTTGAACTAGTAGGAGCTGAATTCTGCTCTCTTAATGTTTAGTGGGATTATTCTGACATGTAACACATACAACCAGTATGTTTACTGTGAGTCTGGGTACAAAATATGGCTGTCCGTATTTCATGCAGTTTGCCATCACAGATACATTTTAACTTAAAAAGAAAGCAAAAAAAAAGCCTTAAGAACGACAACAACAAACAACAACTACAAAAAAAAAAATAGAACAGTGTTTTCTGGATAGCTCTATCCAAGGTATCCGAGTTGTAAGATATAAGGCAGTGATCGACCTGCAGAGTAATCAGTGCATACACAAGGCAATTCACTGGAGTAAGCTGCTAGTTGTGACGGTCCAGCCTAGCCTCAAAACTACTCTGTAGCGTGGGCATGTATTAAATGGGTAAGGCCCTCCAACAGGCTGTATTTTCTGTCTGGCTTCCCCCCTTACCCTGAACGTGCAGCGTAACGTGTCTGTGGGCCGAGCCGGCTGCATTGTGGGCTAGGCAGGTGTACCGACCCGCGTGCTCCAACCGAGCCGCAGGGATTTCCACAGCACCTAAGCACAGAAAGACAGAGATTGCCATCACATTTAGCAGTGTCTTACTTTCAAAGAAAAACTCCCCTACAACATGTATCTTAAAAGGTTTACATACTTTTTCAAAAAAAAAGGGAGAGCTGGTTGTTTGGGGGATTGTTTTTATTTATTTTTTCATTCTAGAGATGCACAGTGACCTCCTTTTCACTCATTTTCTGTGGCTAAGCTCCAACCATGCACAGTACCTGAAGACAGAATTCTGTAGCCATCTTCTCTGGGCAGCAACTTAATGCCATTTTTGGTCCAGTGAACTGAGGGAGCAGGAACCCCTGAAGCCGTGCAGGAAATTATTGCTGGAGACAGTTTTGTTACCAAAAGATCTGTGGCTTCATCTGCTATGGATGGGGGCACTAAGAAAAGAAGATCTCAATTAGCGTCAGTGGACAATTTTCATTTTACAAATTCTTACAACTAACTTACTATTGACTTGTGAAGAACAGACTGAAGGGTATGGAGATCATTAAAGAGCCATTAAAACAGAAAACTTAAAACTGAAATATCCCAAGGAAATTCTGGGCTATCCATGTGTAATAGCAATATCCCCTGTACCTTGAACAGTGAGCTCCACTGTTCTTTGCTCTCCTCCTGCGTCATTTGATACAGAGCACTCGTAGACAGCAGTGTCATCCACGGTGGGAGAAATGATTACTAGGGAACCTGAAGACAGAAGTCTGAAAGGAGAAAACAGCAGAAAGAAGAGCCATTGAAACACTTCTCCTCAGATCACCCAAGCACTGAATTTGCCACCATACAAATTAGATCACATAGATTCAGCTAGAAAAACCAGCTAGATTTTTAAGTGCCAAAATGAATCCCTGAAAACTGTACAACCATGATAAAAAAAAAGCACATTTCTCACCTGTACATATTCTGGTTTTGGTCAACATGAAGCAAATGCCCATTCTTTGTCCAGCTAACTGCTGGTCTGGGAATTCCAGAGGTTTCACAAGGCAAAGTGGTCTGCACATTTACAGTTACTGTAATATTGCTAGGTCCTGGAGCAATAGTTGGAGGAACTAGAAGGCAAAGTCGAGTTATTCAGAATGACCATAAACACAGAGACATAAACACCTTATACCTAAATACAGAATCCCCCATTTTTATAAACACATTTTTAACTACTTGAAAACATTCACTTGACTTTTATGAATAAGGATTAACTAAAGAGTACTAAACATGGAGCAAGAAGTGTGCCAATGCTTTCTATTTCCAGTTGTCTCTCACACATGAGATAACAAGGAGCTAACACAGACCAATTTCACCAATGTGACTAACTGGAATCTGCTCAAATTTAAGCAAGAAACTAAATTTAACAGACTGTCTGCTCCATAAGGGGTGATCCTGGTAGGAAACCTAAAATGCTGGTTAGTCTGCAGAGCTATGTCAACTTGATAGCACTCCTTTCTGTGGTCCTGGCTCCTTATTAAATAAGATCAGCTTGCATGATACTGTCCAAATGGGAAAAATTATATAGGTGATGCATACTTCAGACTTATTGAGCACAGGAAATTATCTAACAGCAGAGTATTTACCGAGGACCTGCAGATCAACTCGCTTGCGTTCAGTGCCAGCTGCATTGGTCGCCATACACATGTATCGTCCTGTGTCAGTCACACGTGCTGAGTGGATGTGCAGGGATCCATCCTCTAACACTGAGAATCTGAAACAAAGCCATGGATTTTTGACTCCTTCCCAATACAGAGAAAATCACAGCTGACCGTCATAGCAGGAAGAAACAGAGCACACTAGAAACAAGCTAAACATGCAGCATCTTAATTTGGCCATATACAGTTTTGCTATTTGATTGTATTAGATTTATTGTGACTCTTTTTGCTTTTATCACAAGTAAACTCAGGGAGCTTTGCATCTGCATGAAATTGCTTGCTTTCACCTCCAAGCTCCAGGCATTTCAGAAAAATGTAAAGATCCTTCACTCTGCAATCTTTTACTGTTGAAAATCTTAAGTATCACAAGAGAAATCATTACCTTTAAGCTGCCAAAGGAGTTTTTGTTTGTCTGTTTGTTTCTTAATAATAAAAGGGAGAAACCTTTGGCGCTGCTATTTTTCTGCAGAATAATTTCTTTAGTTTCAGCCACAGAACTAATCGGGGAACCCAAGATGTTTCATCAAACATCTAAGATGTACCAAAAAATTGCAATTTTTAAAAAAGAAAAAAAAAAAAAAAGATGACTTATTACGACTATTAGACAATACCTGGTATTGTTTGCAGAAAAAAGAGCTCCATCCTTCCTCCACGTAATTCTCGGGGCTGGTACTCCTTCTGCAGCACACTCCAGAAGAGCAGAAGCATTTACACGCACAACAGCTGTCTGGGGACTGCTTCGGATGGTAGGAGCAACTGCAAAGGCAAAATCCCTGATGTTACCTCACAAAACTTCATGCTGCACTGACTGAAACTGCTCACACAGAAGCGGTCACAAGGACAGGCAGAGGATGAGTGCAACAATAGTGGCATCACACAAACAAGTTTCTTACCATTTTGTGTAGCATGTGGTAGTGGCCATGATGCAGGAGGGAAGGAAAAACAAAATCGGTCTGAGATGGCTAGAAAGATTGGATGACCTTTGCAAGCTACTGCAAAGCTTATCATCCAGCTAAAACAGTAGAAAAGTAGAAAAGGCAGGTTTGGTTCAGCAAAGCAAAGACTGGATTTGATAGTCTTGTTGTCCAATTAAATTAGGAGGAAAAAGAAATTTTAAAGGGCAAGGACAGTGCTGGGGAAGAAAGAAGCAGCAAGTACATATGCCTGGGTTGTGAGAAGCATAGAAACAGGAAGAAAATTTCTCATCATCACCATAATGTCATAATAGAACAGCTTCTCATCAGAAATGAGAAAATAAATAAGTTTAAAAAACTTTTAAAAGTAGCAAAATACCTAGGATAGTACAGTATACCTATCAAGCCACATAAGCTCCCTCAGGTCCTTCCCACTCCCAGTGCAGAGACCAAGCCACAGTTTTCAAGTAACTTGCAAAACTGGTAGCCAAGACAGGGACAAACCCAAATCTCCCAAGATGCCAGTCAAATGCTCAAAGAATTTGTCTACATGGTGGCACATGTGTGGAAATACACCTGGACCCACAGGTTAAACACAGCCTAAGTGACCTGTGCTTGCTCCAAAGAGACCAGACCTTTCTTGCGATACGGACTCCAGTGGAAAAACCATGCAAAGATCAAAACATTGCAGAACAGATCCATGACTTTACCGTGCACTGTCAGCACGAACTCCCTGGTCATCTCTCCTGCAACATTGCTGGCCACGCAGGTGTAGCTCGCGGTGTCACTGAGGGCAGCATTATTGATCTGCAGGTATCGCCCGTTGGACAGGATCCGAACTCGAGGAGTCCCCTGTGGAGACAGAGTTGCACAGACTCAGCTTCAGCCTTGCCCTCTGCTCAGAAGGCCAGAGCCCTCTTCCGTTGCGGTGTAACGAGACTCATAACCGAAGAGCAGAGAGAGAAGGGGCTGAATTCATTGCGTAACTTTTTTTACACAGTGGTGAAGGTAACTGGGTGACTGATGCTTAATTACTTATCCCTGAAAAGTTCATTAGAGTTTTAGAAAAATTATTGCTTTTTTGTTTCATGTCAGCCATATTTTGAACGAAATTGAGATCTGAAATTCTTATCTAGTCTTTTGGCTGGTGGACGTGAGGATGACAACTAAAAGAGATACCTGGAGCTCCTCCATCTCTGCCCTTTTCTGTACTTGCACCTCACTGAGCCAGCCTAAGATGCAGAACTGGTAGCAGTGTCGGAGCCCCACGGTGACATGTCCAATTCAATGCAAAGTGCAAGAACTGTGCCTGAAAAAGCTGCTACGGGTCTTCCTACTATTTTCTGCTACCAGATATACATTGGTGCTGCTGCACAGTCACATCATGAAGCATATAGAGAGCTTGAGTAAACCTTGAAGTGTGCACAGTGACAGCAAAGACGACAAAGCCAGAAGGGAAAGGTGCTCTCTGCTATGATACTGATTCAAACACCAGTGATGTTTCAAACTGAAATAAGGTTGCAATCTGAAAGTGTGACTTCCTCCAGTCCTCTCGTATCACTGTGAGACCTCAATTTTTCCAAGATAAGGAGAAGCATATGGCACAGAGGGTCTTTTTCCTTGCCCAAGGACAGCTCTTCTCCAACTGCTTAATACCAGTAAGTCAATACATCTCTTTGAGGTTTAGAAAGCAAGCACACATTCAGCAGGCACTCATGTTTTCCTGACATCGGTAGGATGTATTTATATAAGCTACGCTGCAGAACAGAAATGATGGTAGGGAAAAATAAACCTACTTCTGCTACTTAAAAGATCACATGACAAATTTAAGAGGCTCGTGTGAAATTCATATCTCCAGTTTCATGTTAGAGGAACGCTAAATCTAGAAAATAAACTAGACAGACAATACTTTGCCACAGATACAAAGACAGGAGGATTTACCATACTGCTCAACTAACGTGTCTCAAACACAGAGATAAATTCCTGTATCCTTGTATTTTCTCTTGTTTATTTCCTTTCTGACAAATAAATCCTGAGAAGTGGTTTCTTCTTTTCATGTTTTGCTTCAGTGTTAGAAAAAGTAAAAAAAAAATCAAGCACTAGTTAAAATGCAAGGGTTTCAAGAAAGACTTAGTCCAAAAATATTCACAAACCTAACTTCCAAACCTCACTGAAGCTTTTATAAAGAATCATTATCCAATTAAAGACCTAAAAATAGAAGTGATAGGAGTATTCCAGTCACACACCGTGAATGAGGAGCACTCAGGCAAGGAGCGTGTCTCTTAGGGTGCTGTCTAGCCACCTTTTCTGCTTCATTCAAGGTGACACTCCCTAGCAGCACTCATTTAGGCAATCTCTCTCAGCAGTCTTGCTTTTTCCACTAATACTTCATGCTCCTAATCTTTAAACAAAGACAGTGTCTAAGAGAGGAATGCTGCAGCTAAAGCAAAAAGCAGGACCTTGTGAGAAAGACTGGGCAGTGAAACACTGGAAGTTCCCTAAGCAGCTGTTATTTACTTATTAATAAGCACTAAGGAGAAGTGAAACTGGAACCAGTGGCAAGACAGTGCACATTTCTCATACGACCACTCTTTGAGCTTTACTAACAGTATTAGTATGACTAACAAGTTCAAATTCCCTAAACAAAAACAGTCTGACTACAGAAGTATCTTCCAGGGAAGTATTTGAGATATTTGTGCAAAACAAATTTCTGCATTCACCATAAACAAATCACAGTTCCATTTTGGATGCAGATTACTGGATCCACGACTATTTTGGGAGAGGCAATTCCTAAGCCAGACCGGTTTCCTCTTCCTTTACAAATTGGATCTAACTGGGGAAAAATTCTTGACTGGTTGAGTTCAATTGATAACAACTTCAGTTGATCAGCTGGAAAGCACCTGGTTACTGACTGAAAAATATAAGTGATCCTAAAGGAGAGGATGTGCTATAAACAAAATTTCCTGCTGAGCTATTTGCACCTTGCTCATCAGCTCTCAGCTGGCAAGGATTCGCAGCCTGACATGAGTCTGCCTGGAGTTCTCAGTGAAAAAGGTAGTCAGCAACCTACTTATTTGTTTTCAACGTAAATTTAAATTCCTTTCCAAATGCTACTAGAATATGAGGATACATAATATACCCAAGGAAGCTACCTTTCCTGGGAAGCCATTCAGGAGTATACCGAAGGCTTCTAGGATTGTTCAGAGGATCCAGAAGGAGCAAGGGATCCCCCTAAAGGAAAAAAGAACAAGTAACAGCGGGATGGCCACTTCAGGCACTCATTTAGGACTGTGTTGTTACTGGAACCATAACTCGACTGCACTGAAGGGGCAAGTGAGCTGAGTAAGAAACCTGGAGCAGTGTGTGCACAAAATAAAGGGAGCAACAGACTGGTGCAAGCAACGTCGCTGCTTTACCTCGAGGAGTTCTCCATCTTTAAGCCACGAGATCGTCGGAGGTGGCACAGCATCTGACTTGCATTCCAGTGTGACTTGTCTGTTCTGCAACACAGTGAGGTCCTGTGGGCCACTGGTGCCAGCAATGTTAGGAGGAACTGTTGCAAAAATTAAGAAATACAATTAACGCTACACATACGAGCTACCATTAAAATCATTCTCTCGAAAAATCCATTCTATTTCTCAAGATGTAAAATGCACACAAGGCTACAGTGCCTAGTAAGTAGTTTTATTTTTCCAGGCTTCTATTAAGGATATCACCTTTGTTTAACTGATCAACCTGATTTTTAAGCCACATACTAGAAACGCCTTTGTGAGAAATTAATTCAAAGCCCATTCTTAGTGACGATTCCAACATTTAAACTGGATGCAGCAGGGATGGCAGACCTTCCCTACTCTCTTCATCAAGAAACTTGGTAAATCTAATTTGCAAAAATGCCGATGCTTATTGCAGAATTTCAGAAGTCTTGTTTCTATTTCCTTTTCTCTCACTTCATTTCATGTGTTCATGTTTAGATACTATCCCTATCTTTTTCTTCTGAACAGTTAACCATATTATATATACATATAATATATATATGATTCTTTTTTCCAACAACTCAGACCAACTGAAAAATGACATACCTATACTGTATCTATAACTTAGTTATTCAAACCATAAAACTTGAAATTAAACCAGAAAAGTTGAAAACACTTGAAACTTCCCCTTTCAACTGGCCTATACACAAAAATGTGAACTATCCTTTTCTCAGAGCACAATGTTCCATATTTGTATTCAATAGCATCTAACTAGCTAAAGGACAAAATCGATACATACCTAAGTAGTATCAAATAATAGTATTTTTTCCTAAATTCGGCTTACCATGCACTCTTACTAAATATTCCTTATCATCATCTCCTGCTGGGCTAGATGCCAGGCATGTGTATCTTCCTGTGTCTTCCACCTAGAAACACCCAAGCAGCTTCAGAAGAAATTTCAGGACATGGGAACAATTCAGAAAAACAAAAGAAATACAAACTTTGGCAGCAAGATTTAGCAGGCAGCAATTAAAAGCAAAGATAATGGATCAAGTATGTCTGAAAATAAAAAACGATCTCAATCTTTTTCTATTTTCCCAGGGCAGAATTGTTTAGAGCTGGCTTGTAAGCTGCAGGATCCCCAAAAATGGCTTTGAAAAACCTATCTCCAACTAGAACCTTCTCTTTGTGCAATTGATTATCACCGAATACAGAACTGAAAATGGGTATCAGTCTATACATGGTTCAGCTATAGGAAGTAAGGAAATCTTTTGTCTATGCACACTCATTAACATCTCTATGCTCTCTGTTTTCTGTAGACTCTTCATGGCAAATATAAGGAATTCCTTACAAACAAGGCCAGCAACAATCAGACTGTTCATCCTCTTTCCCAAGCACTGCCTCACTTATGTTTGGTGAACTTCACAGGCTTTTTGTTTAATCTTTTTTTTTTTTTTCCTCTTGATTTGCACATACATGAAAACAAACTAGATGTTTTTCCTCTGCGACCTGCAAATGCAAGTGGAACCTTTTGGGGAGAGAGCATATCACAGGAGGCAGTTCTGTCAGCTCTCCTGGGGTTGTTGCTCCACTGAGCCCTTTTTGAAATAAGTGGCTTACCTGAGCACTGGTTATTCGAAGCACTTCTCCTCTTAGGACATGCACATTATCATTCTGCAGAAGCGGGCGCCCATCCTTCATCCATGAGATTTTGGGGACCGGAATGCCGGTGGAGATGCAAAGAAGTTCAAGGGGGTTGTTGACAACAACAGAGAGCTCTTCTGGTTGATCAGAACCATTGATATGAGGTGGCTCTGTAGAAAGAAAACGAAGTTCTTCATGGACTCATCAATCTGTCAAGAAGAATTTCTACCAAAGTTATCTGTTTAAATCAAGTTACTCTGTAAAACAGTATACTCTTGTTTTTCCTCATTTATATACTTTCGAAATCTTAAGGAAATCTATACATTACATTACACAGTCACACATCTTTCCTATTTGTGTTATTTATCACACAGTCTCTTTTTAAAACATACTTCTTATTCCTAGAAATTTTAAAATTGCTGTCCTGGGCAGACACTTCCTGCTCACACTTTGTTTGACTGTAAGATTAACACTTACCCAGCACTTTTAGTGAGAAGTGCTTGCTGATATCCCCAGCTTCATTTGAGGCTTCACAGGTGTATTTGCCTGTATCATGGGTCTCTGCTTTGACAAAATGAAGGACCATCCCTTGGTTTTTTGAAGTCAAGTGATCTCCAAGGCTTAAAGGATGTCCATCTTTAAACCAGGACATAGTTGGGGTGGGAATGCCTTCAGTAACACACTGCATTGAAGCCGAATTGCCTCTTACTATAGTCACATCCTCTGTTCCTCCTGCATTATCCAAACTTGGTGGCACTGCAGAAAAAAAAACAGCTCATTAATATCAAATCCACCCAGAAGTTAGTACTTCATATAAAACATTCTCTTCTGCATTTCCTCAGCTCATTAAATTTATTTTTAATAGGTGTGTTGAAATTCATCTGGAAATCATACATTATTTTTCAACCCTAAAATATCTGTGGTCTGGCTGCCTATTCAAGTGGGACTCTGAGGGTTAAAACACTTTCCATATTAAACATTTTTAGAAAAGTGAACTTTTTCCTAGAGATTATCTACCTAAGATACATTTGTGAAAGCCTGCAACATTATGTTTATGAGAAAGAATGTAGATTAGGTTAAGAAATGAATCAAGTAATATTACTTTATTCTTTATATGCAGCATTTCCAAGCAACTTACCCAGAACTTGAAGACTGTAATGTTTGTTGTCCACTCCAGCTCTGTTGGATGCTACACAGGTGTATGCACCAACATCAGATACCTGCACTCGAACAATTCTGAACAAAAAGAAAACATTTTAATTAAGCTGTAACAGAAGAAAGCAGAAAACACCTCTAGTTAAAATAACTGAAAACCTACCTGAGAATTTGTCCACCAGAGAGCAACCTGATTTGGGAGGAGATTGAAAGAGGAAGCCCATTTTTCAGCCAGTTTATCTGTGGGGCTGGAGTTCCAGCAGCAGTACACTCAATATTTACAGAGGTGTCCACAAGGACAGTGAGGTCCTCTGGTTCTTCTTTATTATCAGCTATTGTTGGTGGAACTGTATTTCATAAATGTTGAAGAGGGAGGTATTAAACAAGATAGCAAATGAAAGCAAGGCAAAAATCCAGCAACTAGTGCCCCACAGGCAATGCAATAAGAAGCAGCTACCCAATTTTGCAAACTGTAAGTTCTCCAGCAATAAAGTTGAGCACTAATTAATATCTATTTTAATATGCAAAATCAAAGGTATCATAGAAATCTGACTTTCTTTCTCATCTCTTTGTTCACAGCTGGTACTTTGGCTAGAATTCACAGGAATTATCTAATAGAACAAAGGAATAGTATTGTGGGAAATTGCCCCCCAGTGTATTTTCCTCTACAAAAAAACCCGTCCCAAGTAGAATTCTGCTATTTTGAGCTACCCTAAAGGAATTAATTTCTTTTTATCCCCAAATCTCTATTTCAATCATTTTATGATATCTAGAGTGTGATATCTACAACAGATGAAATTGGAAACACATGCCTGTGATATCACCCCAAAGACAGGCATACATTTCTTAGCCCTCCCTGGGGAGCACTCACAAAGACAGGATTGAGGGCAAGATTCACACCTGCAGAAACTCACCATAGACATTTAAGTTAAAAATCCGGTCTTCCTCTCCTGCAGGATTAGTAGCCACACAAGTGTATTTTCCTGTATCAGAAGGGAGAGCTCTGAAAATGTTTAATGTGCTGCCATCTGGAGTTACTCTGCAAGAGAGGTCATAAAATACAGTGAGCTTGTTTACATGTTCCTCTGACCTGGCAAATAAACAGCCAGTTTTGTACGTTTAAATCAATCACCTCTATCCTTTGGGAAATTTGGCTAAAACCCCACTCCTCTCTGCAAAGTATTATGACTAGAGATAGGCTAAAAAGCCTTTCCTACATGTGCACTAGATATTGCATTAACCCCTACACTAGACCAAGAGCATTTTTAGCTTTTCCCTCAGACGCTCAAATCTTCTGGATCAAACCCAAAAAGCAGTGTTTGGAGTAAAGTCAGTGCACAGCCCTGCCTCATCCTCTTGGGAGGGAAGAAGGCAGGGAAACCCGCGTGATGGGGTCTGGGCACAGTGGTGGGCAACGAGGGCCTGGCACTTCAAGCCCTCTCTGCCAGGCTGCAGGGAAGCTTAGCAAGAGCTTTCGCTAACATTTTATACCTTATAGACCTCCTCTTTGTAAGCAGGCCATTCCACACATTATAAACAATATCTGGATAGCACAGGAATCAAAGTCGTGACAAAACATGCTAGAATCATAAAAGCTGAAGGGAGAGAAGATGTCTTAATTCAGTTAAGCTAAGACTACTCAGGCCCAGTGTTTTAACTCCCCTCTTTAGGCTTTAAATTACACAGGGACAGAATGCAAAGTCTGCTGCATCTTTGCTTGCCTTGTTCTCTGTGATTCCTCCCTGGCAACTGCTTGTCCATCTTTCAGCCACTGCACGACAGGCACGGGCACTCCCTCAGCACTGCACACAAGCTGGATGCTTTCTCCCTGCAGCACGCTGACCTCGCTGGGCATTTCAGAACCAGCAATATTAGGAGGAACTGGGAATGTGGAATGGAGGAGAGACAAGATTCATGAGCAAGAGACATTACACTAACACTGGTGAAGAGTACTGACGTTCACTCAAGTTTCTCCATACAAACCCCTGCTCACTGCACCCACATACCGTACCTTGAATGGAGAGGATGTAACTTTTCTGAGCTCTTCCTTCTACATTGGAGGCGACGCACGTGTAAGTCCCACTGTCTGGGAGCTGGGAGCGAGCAATCTGAAGCTTGCTGCCACCTGATAGAATGTGCACTTCAAGAGAGTCGGAGTTCTCTGAAAACATGCAAGAAGACATCTCTTCAAACTAGGCCAAAGAGAGCAAACACAGATCTGTAAAAAGCTTTCATTATCATTTCAAAACAAAACAAAAGGTTTTTAACAGTCAGTAAGAGTCCATTTAGAGACAGATGAAGAAGAAACAAAGAACAGACTAAGAACAGCACAGCTCTCCAAAGGGGGAGAAAAGAGCAGCAAAAGACCGTAACAGAACATTACCTATTGCTTTTCCATTCTTAAGCCACATTAATGTTGGTGGAGGAATTCCAGTAGCATCACATGCGAAGGTAACAGGATTACTGATAGTTTCATTGATCCATTCTTGCTCAGGGCCTTCTATATTTGGTGGCACTGCAAATTGAATGGAAGCAATATGAAGAGTTGGGTTACCAAACTCTTTGGGGAGCTTATTTGGAACTATTCACCATATAAAGTCTGCTGTATAATAGTAGCTATTGTAGTTAACATATGCTCACCGTAAACATTAAGATGGAAATTTTTATCGTCGCGCCCTGCAATATTTATGGCTTTGCACACGTATTGGCCAGTGTCATAAACCTAGAAATAAAAGAAAAGAAATTCTGATGTTGATTTAATTTTAATGCTACATGCTCTTGCAATTCAATGCTAGAATTTAACCAGAATTTAACTCTAAGCCCTTTTCGCAGAACGAAAGGCCTCCTGCAAACACGTTGCCTACTGACACCTAGTGGAACACAGCAACAAGAGCAGAACTATCACTTAACGGCAGTGCAGTAGGTGCAGATGCAGCATCTCACGAGTCCTGCCTACCTCAGCGCTTTTGATTTGCAACGTTTGCCCATCTGCTAAGATCTCCACATTTGCAGACTCTGAAATTATGCGCCTGTTCTTGTACCATGTGATGACTGGTGGTGGGATAGCATTGGATTCACACTCTAATATCACCGGGGTGCCCACTCTCACATTCACCACTGCCAGCGACGTCCCACTATGGTCTTTGATGCTTGGGGGGACTGAAGAATAAGCTGAGAGTTATTTCTGCCTTTGTTTTGTCAGAGGGGGAAAAATAACCTAAGGAAAAATATAAAATACTGCATTTTCACAGCAGTAGATATTATTTCAGAAAAGAGTAAAAAACAAACAAACAAACCAAGGACAGTTAGGAAACTCTTCTTCTGACTTTCCCCAGCTTGGTTTCTGGCAATACAAGTATATTCCCCGTCATCTGATAGTTTGGCTCGGGGAATCTGCAGAGTCCGAGCACCTAAAGCAAAGAGAGAAGACTTCAGATTTATTCCTGCTTATTATACCAATCTCAAATGTTATTATGAAATGGCAGTTCCAACAGACTGAAGGTAGGCACTATATTAATCTTATATTCAAAAAAAAAAAATGGGGCTGAAGATCATGAGGAGTGGGAATGACGACGCAGGCACTCCTGGGCCTGAGCAGACCGTGCATGGGTAGAAAGACTTCAGAATACAAGGGTTTCTACCCGAGAGATCAAAAGTCTGCTATGGATTAATCTAATTCCTCAGTAAAGTCAATGGTATGGCTGTATTTCTTGCCACCTAAAGCACCAGAATTTATCTTAATTCCCCCCTCAATTTTCGATCGTTCCTTTGAGGGGTGAGCCAAAGTGACACAGCTTTTATCAACACCTATACTAGGGCACCTCAGTTATGTGACTTGCTCTCTCAGCTTTCCCACAAAGTTTAAGTACAAAAAGTTAATTTCATTCTTGTTCTGTCTGAGCTAGTTTCCTTTTAAAGTGAACTCACACAACGGCCAAAATATTGGATGTTTTACAAATAGAGTAGGCCAAGAGTAGGCAAGTGTCTTACTGATGTAAGTCTACTCACTGGAGCGACAGTGAGAATATAGTGGCTTAGTAAAGGTCTGCCACCTTCCTCAATGCAAAACAGAGAGATTAAGTCCACGGGCTGCCAAAGCAGCAGACTCCTCACCAGGCACAATGAAAATGTTGGTATTTGAGCTGACAGGTTTCCCATTCTTGAGCCAGCTGAGATCAGGAGGTGGAAAGCCAGTGACCTCGCATGTCAGAGAGATGAAGTTATTCAGCACCACAGTCACATTTTCAGGATTGGCACCAACAACACTTGGAGGAACTGCAGGAAGAAATACATGAATAGTATCCATCACGGTGTCAGCAACAAATACTCCACAAGATTCTGATTTATTAAAATAAGGTTAAATTGCTGAGATACGCCAAAGGATTGAGTTGAAAACATCTTTCACATCCTATGAACTGATCTCTGCTTTCTGGCTGTATCTGGGAGTGTGACCAAAGCTACTTCAGCTGTCATCCCTTTTCCTACAAGTCACAAAAATTTCATGTGCAATCCTTCTCCTGCTTAGCATTTGGGAAGGCTGACTAAGCTATCACAGGTGCTGCAATTCCTGACTAATGACTTATTAATTATAAAACACTGTACTCTCAAGAACTTTGGCTAGGGCAACTAAATTTACCTTGTCAAAATATATGGGAGATTTATCATTTCTTGTTGATACTCTGAACTGTTCCTGTTCTTTCTTCAATAATCTTTTTTTTTCTTTTTTTTTTTCATGCTAGAGAACCACAAATGATTCCTTCTGCTGTAGTTCACAGTCTGTCTGTTACCCAGACAAACCTGCTGTGCAGTATTGAGTTAAGCAGTTCAGAAGTCTGGCACGAGTGCATCGCTCTAAAGCTGCATTTCTAGGCTTACAAGTCATAGTATTTCTAAATACAAGAATATTTTAACATTTGACCTTCCCACAATTACTATTTAAAACAAAATAACTATAAATTTCTCCCTTTTAATAAATCCCAAGTCTTAGTTTCCATGTTTTTACAGTATGGATGTATAAAACACTTCAGAGGAAAGTAGAGGCATGTTCTTGGCTCCACTGGGTGGAAAAAGCTTTCCAAAGAACACGGAATCCTCTTCCTCAAAGAATGAAATGTTAAAATATTCTGGATCAAATCCACCCAAAATACCCCAGCTGCTTCCTGTCACTTGAATGACACAGAGCAGTCATTAAGCCAAGTTTATGGCTCCTCTGTGGCACCGCAGAAACTAAGAGTCAATGTCACCAGGTGATTTTGCCCATGTTTTTTAACTTGGAATAGGAAAGGGCTATTTCCCCTGACACAAATGAGCGTGAAACAGTTCACGAGAATAAATGGGAGATTTTGATGTGATGACATTTTTTCACTATTTGCATTTATTTACTTTTAGTTGCTTTCCCACAGATGTGATTATTGGCAGTGCAAGACAGTAGGAGATTAAATACATAAAAATCTGAGGTGTTTTTTAATGAATTTTTCTTAAACTATTTATACGGTATATATTTAAATGATGCAGCCTTTTACTGCATGAGCAAAACACAAATGTGACACATTTTATAGATATAATTTACATACATATTTCATATTTGTACGAAAGTATAGATACATTAACAGGTTCAAAGTTAGCATTCAGTATGAAAGCTTCCTATTTATCCATACTGTATATTAAGGTTACAGATTGAGATTTTAAAATTGAATGCTTACTTTCCATGTATTATATGTTTTTATTTTAGTTTGTTATTTATCTGTAGATAAGAAATATATATTTCAACTTTATAAAGAATGTATCTTTTCATATTTTATATATATTTATAAAAGCATACAGCAATATTAAAACAAATACCCTTATCTACTTGTTTAAAGCTTTCCAACATTAATTTTCCTGGAAACCACTTTTCGTAAGTACTATTCAAGCAGCCCATTATGCAACCTGATTGCAAGTGTGAGTGTAAGTATTGATTTCAGAGCTAAGGGAAGCCTAAGCGGGGCATGCAGCCAACACACAAGGCTCCCTCAGTGTTCACGTGCAGCTACACAGGTAGTTGTGCAGCTAGGTCATGGGGTATCAAAAGTCCCACTAAGGGTGGGGTACCAAGACACTTTAAATTTACATTTGATCTCTGTTTTCTGCTATGTCAGAAGCTCCATTACACCCACCTTGGTGTGACTTAGACACACCAAGCTAATAAAGCTGCCAAGCACTACACTAAAATAAATAGAATTAAACTAAACTAATATTTGAAAGTAAACAATCAGCAAAGTAGGGATTAATACACTTACCATGAACATTCAGGTTAAAGTATTTTTTGGCACTTCCAGCCACATTTTCCACAATACAGATGTATCTGCCAGTGTCTGTTATTTGGGAATTCAAAATCTAAGAAAAAAACCCAAAACTTTAGTAGAGTTGAAATACAAGACTGCTTACAATTAAAGCAGCAATTTTGGGGACTTTCAGATTTTTTTTTTGTTTCATTGGGACTTTTCTGCCCTACTGTAGGATAAATTGCATTATGAAGAAATCAACCTGAGAAACTTCTACTGACGCTATTCCTTCCAAAACTTACACATTCCAGGCCTCCAGAAAAGCCAATGAAATATCTGTCATATTAAGCTAATTCAAAATTAATAACAAAAGAATTAGTTCCAAAATATTTGAAATACAAATCTTAGCATTCCATATGCTTTTTTGCACAGTATTGCATTCCTAATTCATGGTGCAAGAACAGATGGAAATCAGCTCAGCTCTCTGCTTTAATATCTGATGCAGATAATATGCATCCAATTTCATGCAGCGATTGGAGTAAGTAGGGTTTTCTTCTTCAGAACAGATTACTTTCTAAAGAAAGTGAATTTTGCAAAAATTAAATACCATTAAGGAAGCTCAAACAAAACTGACAGCATTGGTTGTTCTGAATAATAATACTTCTGCTTGCAAAATTATTTTTAACCAACTGATTTCCCTGATGGAGCTGACAGAACAACCCTGCAAACATTTAAGCTGGGGGAATGGCACAGGAGTGGGGATATTCGCTGAGGGGCAGGGATAAGGGACAAATGCTCCTTAGGCTGGCGGCACCTCCAAGATGAATAAAAAAGAAATACAGCATTGCATACTCAGCAAATCTAAACAGATTTGTCTTTATGTGTAGTCTGTGTGCTTATGACACCCAAAATCAGTTATTCATTTGGTGCTACCTGTAATCTTCTTCCACTGGACAGAAAGGTGTGCTTGTCATCTTCTGCTAGCAGGTGGCCATCCTTCTGCCAGGCAATACTCGGGGCAGGGCTACCACTAGCCAAGCAGTCCAGCACCGCCGGGTTGCTCACAAGCACAGTCACTTCTTCAGGCAGGTCCCCGGCAGCGCCAGCGATGGATGGTGGTACTGCAAAGGAGCAAAACGTCACAGTGCAGCACGGCTCAGGGGCAATTCTTAAGATGACAAAACAGCAAAACCACACAAACTGGAGGCTGGATTGGGAACAAATGATACTGAGAAGACAAAATATATGCCTTTCTTTATGGAGAAGTGTGATGGGGTAATGCCATTCAGTCCATATAAAAATAATTAATTAACAGAACATATAACATAGCATATAAATATAACGTCAGCATTAATGCCATCCTCATGTAATTCTGTGAATTTATTCAAAACTTCAGCATCCTATGCAAACACATTCATTTCATAATTTACCAATATAGAGAATTTCAGCAGCTAAATAAATCTAGGATATAATGTCTTCTTAATTCCTACAAAACTTTTTTGTTTTTTTTCTTTTAGAAAGAGAAAGGAAAGCAGGAAGGCTCACAGAGCACGCGGACGTCGTACTGAATGGAAGCTTCTCCAGCCTCATTCACAGCCACGCACATGTATCTCCCAGCATCTTCAGCCTGCGCCCGGGCAATCTGTAGCACTCGGCCTCCTGGAAGGAGAAGGCAAGATTTAAACCAAGCAGTTTCCATCCCTTCCACACCGCGTTTCATTGGAGATCTGAGCAAGCTAAGTTATGAACGGTCAGCATTTGTTCTGGAGTATAAATGACTAAACATTTTTTATGAAATGACATATTTCAATACTGAAATACAAATATTGAATATTTCAATACTCACCAGGTAATATCAGGACTTTCTCACTAGAGCTTAGTGGGGACCCATCTTTATACCAGGTGAGCACTGGGGGAGGAACTGCATTGGGCTCACAGTACAGGGAGAGGGGATTGTTGACAATCACGTCTTTGTTCTCTCCTCTTCCCGTGTCCACCATGTTTCCAGCTTCCCACTCTCTGTAATGCGTTCGGAAACTAGGAGGAACTGTGACCGGGGGGAAAAAGATCATTAGAATGGAAATTACCAATTTTTAAGAAAGAAAAAGATATTGTGATCATTAAATAGCCTTAATAGGAAGCTACATATATGAAATTATCCCCCAAATACAACTGAGCCAAGCTAATTCTATCTCCTTTCATCAAAATGAACAACAGATCAATCTGCTGAATGTTTTCTGGAAATTAATAAATACCAATGTGAGATGATCTGCTAGTAAACCACCGAGGGCATTGCTCAACATTAATTATTTAAACACTACACTGCCTGGTTGTGATCAAGTTTTAGCTTTAAGCTACCTCAAAACTCTTAAAAAAATAAAATTGAGAGAATGATGATGAGAACTTCAAAAACACTGCAAATATCACATGTGAATGAAAGAGGAGTCAGACACTGTCTTTCATGAACATACATGGCATAAAAGTCACACTGAATATTTTATCTCACAAGACTCAAAAATACTGGATTGGATCAAACATACTTGGTCTAAATGATACAAAATTATCAACAATTGCAACACCTCAGCATATGAGATTACCAGAAAATAAGAACTTTGCAAAATGAATGCTGTTCACCTTGTATATTTACATCAAACTCCATTTCATCCTCTCCAGCAACGTTGGATGCCACACAAGTGTAACGACCAGTGTCTGCTACCTGAGCCTCCTTAATCTGCAGAGTACGGCCGCTGACTTGGATGATAACATGATCATCTGGTGTAAGAGGCTGAAAGGCAATTTCACACATACGTTAATACCACACAAAACCTATGCTAGGATGAGACGTGTTTGTGGGATTCAGATGAGGTCACATCTCTCCTGCTTCAAAACACCTAAGTAACTCTGATCAAACCCTCATTTTCCTGGATACAATGCTCTTTCTGTCTTTGTCAAAAATAGTAGTTCTTGATCTTTCTGATCTTGGTAGCTGGATTCTGTGGCATCACATTTGCCAATCGCTTACCCTTCAGCCTGATACTCTTGCAAAGACTGCGTGTGGCTGGAATCACTTTGAATTCCTCCTTGCAGAGGACCCAGATGCCTCTGTGGCTTTGTGAGCTCTGCCAGCACCGTGTGGGAAGCTCTTGGCAGCTTGTGAGGGCAGCAGAGGAACGGAGCGTGGGGCCGTTCTGCAGCAGGGCCTGTGGGGAATCTACCCAAGGCAAAGCAACATGTGGCAATGCCCTGGGGATGCTACTTCTAGGCAGGGCCCTCCCACTGCAAGGGCCAGGCCAGTGCTGGATGCACTCATACACTCATGTCTCAGTTGTACTGCCAAGCACCCACAGAAACACCCAAGGGTGTCAGTTTGCAGGGCTCTGGCCAGCAGCAAGTTTCTAAGACACAACACGAAGGGAGATTCTGCCAGCAAGACTGTGCAAAGATGATTCCTAGTGACTTAGCAGTGTGAATGTGCCTGTCACGGTACATAAATGTTCCTTACTGGTGACAGTGAACATGCAGTCGTTCCAGTAGGAAACCAGCCCATTAAAAGCAATTAAGTCAGTGACTAGCCTGTCCATCCTTGTACCAGCTGATGGCAGCAGCAGGAACTGCATGAGCTTCACACTCCAGTGTCAGGCTGTAGTTTATTTTGATCTTCACTTCTTTGGAGGAGAGACCCATCCCTGACCCATCACCTTTGATAATGGTGGGTGGAACTGCACAGGAACAAAGCAAATGGGAGACATTTTTTTGTCACAGGCAGCATTTTAAGGCGAGTTGGATACAGGGTAAACAGTGGTGAGCTCCGGGTAGACAAGTGCATCCCCTCTCAAACCCGCCTCCTTCCCATAGCTGGGTTACTGCAGTTGTGTTAAACATTTTTGAAATGCAAACCTGGCCATGGCCTTACTTACCTATATATCACATTATTAGGTGTTTGGCTTGAATTCTACAAATTTGTGTGTACTGCAACCACTAAAAAACATTGTAAAGGAAACAACTATTTTCAAAAACATATGTTTGAACTGAAGTCCACCCTCAGAGTAGCTGGTCAAAACTCAGAATTTCCACTCTGTTGAAAACCCCAGTGTTGCAAAACTTTGTTTTGTTCTGAATCAGAATGAAAACAGAACACTTCAAAATTCTTAAGCAACCCCCCACATCGGTCTCCTAAAATATTTTAATCATTTAACTTATTTTTTCAAGTGCTTCCCATTCTTTTCACAACAGGATATTTAAAATTCTCCCTGAAGCCTACAGTATCAGAATGACTGGCAGCTGCAATGGCTTTTCAGAGGAAGAAAGGGGGCATTTATTTTGCTATATAGTTATACGCTGATAATGAGCTCTTTCATAATCTTCTCATTATTCCTAATCCTGTGGGACCTTATTAGGAACTTAGTGTAATTAAAATAACAGCACAGTTACTGGGAGGAAGCAACCCAAATTCTGACTAGAAGATTAGCAAATATAAAAAGAAGTAAGAAGCCATGCTTGACTGAGCTCATAATGAAGACGTTGAGCATTAAAATAGAGTATTAGGTGCAGATGCCCAAAGGAAAAAGTGCTGTCAAGAAATCTTCCACAGAAAAGCTTCTATGCATATGGTATTTTATGGAAGGATATAAAAATAGTATCCTCCTCTTTTACCTACCCAAGAAAGTTTGCCACTAGATGCTAAGCCATTTTTTTTGCACACCTCCCATACCACCCCATTTCTTTAAAAGAGCTCAGATGGTCTTGAGACTCCTTCTTCTGGTTTCCCGTTGTGCAGCTTTTAACTAATTTCAAATTCATAACCGGAAAAATTACAATGGAAACTAGACTTCGTTGTATATTAAATGTCTTTCACTGGGTGGTACAAAAATTTCCGGCCAAAAAAAGCACTTGTAAAGGATGCAGAAACAACTTTTCCAGAGTCTTTCTGCAGTCAATGTCCCAAGCATCCAGTCAGCCAAGGCAGGTGTTAGCTAAACAAGGCCACTAACGACTGCTTCAAAAATCTCCCCTTCGAGGACAGCCAACACCACAAAAGACAGAAAAGGGAGAACTAAAACCAATCAGCACTGGAAGTATTTCCTTACCGTAGACTTTCACTTCATAGTGTTTCAGACTTTCTCCAGCCTCGTTTGTGGCTATGCAGGTGTATCTTCCTGCGTTGTCCTCCTGTGCGCTCAGAATTTGCAGAGTTCGCCCTCCTGCCAAAAGAGATCATTCTTTAATAGCAACCACATTATATTCTTGCTTGCCAATTATTTAAATGGTCCACAGGGTATTCTTCATCCTTCATCCTGCAGCCAAATTCTGCTCTTAGATGAGCACAACAAACTAAATACATATCACCAGGTAGACAAGGTAATGAACAAGCATGTGATTTACACAGCACTTTGAAATCCAATTTTCTGCTTCTGGATTCCTGGAGAATTTGTTAACATAGTTCTGCACAAGAAGTTTTTAGAAGATATTTAGATTTAGGGTTCTGTACTTCAGAGAAAAGGAATTAAGCAGAATGGAGAGGATGAAGCATAAGCACTGAGACTAAGTAAAGGTGAACTATTGAACACACAGGGCTTGACAAGAGCCTCTAAAATGTGGTTTTGTTTCAGTGTGCTACTTCAATTCAGAGAGGCCCTTAATGCTCCCTGAAGACTGGACAGAGGCAGCAGCCACTATGTGAAATGAAGTGTGACCAAGAATGAATCGTTGGGATTTAGGAGTTCAGGTGGCCTTTACAACTTGGACACCCATCAGTTTCCTTCCCATAGCACCCTGTTTATTTATTATTTATATTGTCTGCATTCTCAGAGATGAGTCACTATTTCATTTGGCTGCAACTCTTTTCAGACTGCATTCCCAGAAATTGTCCCCCAATGTAGTAATTCAACCTCTAGCTAATAACACTACTCATTTTTCCTCTGAACACTTGCGGTTAACAATACTAAATTACTTGTTCTTCTGCATTACTTTAGTGTTACTAGTGGAGCTTTTCCCATTTCCCATCTTCACAGGTGTGCTAGTTATTCCATAGAGAGAAAAATGGCAAATTACTAGTAACTTAGAAAAAATCACTCATATTTTACTAACTTTATTGGTTGTATCTCTTTCTACCTAGCTCATTTCCACACTGAATTTCACATTATTTACACTCGTGAGTAACTGCAGTGAACTTTAGAACATTATCTTTACAGAACAAAAGGACAAATACTTCAATATGAAAAAAATACAAGGAGCTAATCAGTTAATTGTGAAGCATTTAGAGATACTGTAATGCAAAGGTCTGCCAAAGTACAAAACACTGGACTTAATAAAAACATATTCTTAGATGTTATCAAAAAGAGTTCTGTAACAGTAATTAAGCAATAAAATAGTAAAGTTCTATTTTCCCTCTCCACAAGAAAAAGAAAGGCTTTACCTGGCAATATGCGGATATTCCTGTCTGATTCCACAGGACTGCCATCTTTCAGCCAGGTGATTGTGGCTGGAGGGTAGGAGTAAGCCTCACAAACTAGGGAGGTTGGGCTATTGAGAATAACAGTGATGTCTTCTGCAATTCCACGGCCATCTGCACCCGCAATGGCTGGAGACACTGGGAGCAGAAAAAGCACGAATCAGAGATGGGAATGCCATGAAAAGCAACTTGTCTATTGAACAGCCGGTGTAGGAATTTGGCTTGTGTCTGGTAAACACTGCTCTAAACGAAGGCTATAAAATCTCAGTGTGACTATGTGGTCGCCTTGAGATTAGCCCTTTTTCTGCACCAGTCAGCACCACTTGCTTTCTTACCAAGTACATTCAGACTGTAGCTTTTGCTCTTATCTCCAGCCGCGTTAGATGCGATACACGCGTATCTGCCCGTGTCGGTGACTTGGGCATTGGCGATTTGCAGAAAACGCCCCCGGGACAGAAAACTGTGATCTTCATCCTCAAGGAGGGGCTGCCCATCCTTTATCCAAGTGATCTGGGGTACAGGGTTCCCTTAATGAATTACAGGAAATTGCAAGTATTAGTTGTTCCACAGTTTCTAAAATAGCCTAAGCTTTCTACATATGTAATATATATAGAATAAATCGAATAATGGAAAAATATAGTTTCAGATGTTCTCTTGAAATATATCCTTTAGAGAGATATTTTGAATACATATTCTATAACCTTGTAGCCTTCTGAAGGTTCTATATACACATCCCCTTAATCCTACAGGGTTTTCAAGTAGAAATATCAAGGCATTGTCCTCTTGGTTACATTGCATACAAGCTATATGTATGAATTCCTTCCTTCTGCTACGTGTTGAATCTTAAATTAAAAATTTCCACTGGATTGAAGGTTCTATTTAAAACAAAATCACTGATGAGAAACACCATGGGATTGATCAGTAATGACAAGTAATACTGTATATTTTTACCTATCACTTCACACGTGAGGGTAACACTGTGCTTCTCTTTCACTTTCACATCTTCCAGCTTATTTTCCCCCACGATCCCTGGAGGAACTGCAGGCAGAAAAGATGACAACATCAATATCAAATCTCTCCATCCTTGGAGGTACTAAAAGCTGATAGGGTCCTGGGCCACGTGCTCTAGGTGACACACTCCTTGAGCCTGTCGGGTGGATTAGATGATCCCCAGAGTTTCCTTCCAGCCTCAATGGTTTTGTAATCAGAACATTTCTTGCAACCACTACGTACCAAAGGCAAAGGCAATGCCTGAGGACACGCTTGCTTCGGCCACACAGACCCACGAGCAGCTCAGTCAGCCCTCCCAGAGTCACGTCCAGACGTGAGACAGCCAAGTTCTGCACTCCTTAAGCACCCTGCTCCACACAGAGGGACCGCAGCCCCTCAAGGTGCTCACCTTGCTGTCTCTGTGGAGCTGGAGGATGCTCAAAGTGCTGAGCAGCTGCATTCCTCACACTTTCGAGCGTAATCAGCAGAGCAATAGATGACAAGCAGTGGTAGTGGACACTTCGTTAACGTGCCAGGATTGACATGCTCTAGATGTCCCTGCTTGAGCAGGAAGGTTGGACTAGATGATCTCTAGAGGTCCCTTCCAACCTTGAACATTCTGTGATTCTATGTTTCTGTGACTTTATGCACCAGCACATTTTGTAAGTTTGTAAGCAAATTCTATCACCGTGATAAAGAAGCTAGTGTTTTTATTTGTTCAAAACCATGGCTTAAGTTTAAGCGTCGCTTGTTCTCCAAAAGTAATTTAAAGCATCTACCCAGAACACTAGAGAAAGTGATAAAAGAAAGAGAGAGAGAGACAAAGCCTGTTTGTTCACATACTTTGTTGTTGTTGTTGTTGTTTCATCTTTTCCTCTACTGGCACAGTGAAAGCAATATAGTAGATTACCAAAGGGTGGATGCTGTGTAAAGGCATAAATGTGTTTCATACTGATACAGTTAATTCCACAGAGGGGGACAAACAAATTATGAGTCTAATGCATCTTACAGTGCTATAAACCCTGTTTCTGTGGAGAAATAAAAGACATAACTATGCTATTAAAATACCTACCCACACTCAAAATACTCTACTTGTTATAAGAAAAACCTTACTGTAGGATTGACCACTTGATGACACAAGAAAAGAAAATATACTTAACAGCTTATTTGTGACCTACCAGTAAGATGGAAGCAAAAGTTTCATAAAAACAAGAATCACAGGCAGAATTAAGGTAAAATAAGATCTGCTGAATTCACTGTCAACTGAGAAAAAGCTGCGTCACATCGAATCTCTGATACTGACAAAGAGAACAAAAAGGAAACTGAAGAAAACAAAAAGTTACAATAAGTTTGCATCACACTGGATGGCTGGAATGGTGAGGAGACTATTTCAAAGCAGCTAAACGCTGGCATCTGAGCAGGGTATGTGGTGGGATCATGGCTAGCAGAACCTTGGTGGGCAGTACTGGCTCTCTTACCAACTTGTAATGCAGTTACAGTCAAATTCCCTGCTGCCACTGTGCAAGCAAAGCAAAAGAGGCTTTCCTAGGGGTCCTAGCATTCAAATGTGGCTGGACAAAGACACACGATATTAGACGGGAGAAAACACAGCCAAAAATCATACCCATCAGGACTTCCAAGTCAGGCCAAACGTCCTTGTTCATAAATACACTTATTTATGCACAATTTATGGTTTTGGCCCCAAAACTCCAGAGCAAATTGTGAGCACACATTAACTGCAGACGTATGACACCAAGCACTCTGCAAACCCAGCAGGATCCTGCTTCCAAGGCTGGGCTCTCCGCGCAGGGGCTGCAGCCCAGGAACGTTCCTGCCCACTGCGCTTGCAGCACGCTGCTGCGCCGCGCTCAGCCCGCATTCCAGTAACTTTCCTCTAGAAAGACAAAAAAAATCACTGGGGGGAGGGCAGGGAAGAGCCAACAATGGAATTTTCCACTGAGCCCCTTGAACTGGGCTTCACTGAGCATTCTTCTTCAAGGCAAACAAAGCCCGTGCGAGAGAGGCTCCCAGAAGCCTCGTGAACACCCTTCTGCTAGAAACCTTCCAAAGAAAACAGTAAAACAATGCAGGCTTTTCAGTGGTTGGCCATCTCCTCCATTCTGCCATATTTACACTTCCATGAGCTCATCAAATAAACACGAACTGACACGAATCTAAGTTATTATATGCCCACGTCAGCTGAAGGCAAAAGGAAGCAGATTGTGCACTACATCTTACAGAAAAGGCCTACAGTCGGATTCTACACACTAATGATCTAAGACAACCTGCTTAAGGCCTGTAATTACTAGCAGAAATAATAAATAGTGACTCAAGCAAAGAGCAGAAAAAATCTATTTCTGCAACTAAGGCACTAGACAAATTTACACATCGAAGGCTCTATATACCTGTAAATGTTCTCATGTAAAGAGACTGCTGCATTACTGCTTGTCTAAATACATCAGCAGGAGCATCCGCTATCACATGTTGTTTGGTTGCTTCACAGTAGCAAAAGCTTCCCTGATCAAAGATTTTCCTTGGAACAGAGATTTCTGTTGCGCAAAAAACAATTCCAGGCCCAATGTTTAATTTCACAGTAGGTCTTGGCTTTGTTTTCACCTCTTTGTTGCAACAGATTATTTTCATCACACAGCTAAACTAACAAATATTCTACCCAGTGCAGCTGGTTTTAAATGCATAAGAACTATCACAGGGGTTGCAGCTCCCTGCCTTCTAGCACGAGATGCACCCAGTTCCCAGAATGACTTCCACTTGCCTTCCTGCAGCTGTAGTTTTCCTTCGACTTTACGCCAGCTTCAGTTCAGACTGCTGCCAAAAGAAACAGCCCTATCCCCCTGTCCCCTTGGTCCTGCCATCATGGTATTTCTGAGCTGTGCAGTGGACCAGATGAGAACTGATGTGTCAAGAACCACCAATCCCCCATCTTACCATCTTACCCATCTTACCTAAAAGCTCATTTCCAGACCACGTTATTATCTGTAATTTTTTCCTCCCTACGCTTTGGCAAAGTACTTTTCAAAGTACTACCGAAGTATATAGCAAGCTCCCTTTCTTTAATTCTAACAAAAATCATCACACTTACCTAGAACAGAAAGGTCAAAGTCCTTCCTTGCTTCTCCTGCAGCATTCGTCACTACACACGTGTATTGACCTGCATCTTCTACACTTGTGTGGGTCAGACGGAGCGTCCTGCCTCCTGAGGGGAAAGCCACAGCATGCACCATCATTAGAGTCTGCTGCTTGAAAGGAGAGAAGATGTGCAAGTATGTTTGAGCAAAGGACCAAGAACCTCCTCACTTTTCCCTAGCAGGGTATTTTCTCTTTGCTTCCTTTCTGGCAGAGGAACAGCCAAACAAAAGGAAAAATGAGCCGTTCATTATACACACAAATGTGATGGCCATCTTTCAGCCTTCACTCCCTCAGTAGCAGTCTCACATCAGCCATCATCAGTGCACAGCACCCCACCTCTGAACTGCACATCATCTGCCTATGGATATCCCCAGAGCCTCCTTACTGAGATATATCCCCCAAATTCATGTTTCTGGTCATGTGCTTTGAAGAAAGAAACCGCCCCTGGATGTGCCTTAGCCCAAGGACTCACACCTGCTGCAGGGAGCACTGTAAGATGTGGGAGGGCTTGGGTCTCACAGCCTTGTATCACCCTGATCCTTTCCACGGCTGAGCAAAGCCCTGTAAGAAGCCACGTGGAGGAGGCATCTACCTGCAGGAGACTGTGCAGCTCTCTCTGAGATCACACATGTGCAGAGCAGCAGCTCCAGTGCTGAGGCAGGAGATGACTTCTCTACATGTCACTGGGACTTAGGAACAGCCCCTCTCCTTCCCAAAGCTGGCACGCAGCTTGGTGCGTGCCGCTGAGGAGGACGGATGGGTTATGGTGCAGATGTAATTTTTTGCAAAGGGCTCAGGATGGAGCATCATCAAGAAAAAACACCAGCCCAGTTTCCAAGCTATTTCAAGCTGCCAACAGTGTGTCCACACATTTAAATCATCTGCAATGCCAAGCATGTTTTCAATCAACAGCGCTGAAATGTTGCTTTGGCAAAGTATTTTACCTTTTGAATATTAGCTGAAGGGTTTTGTTTGTTTGTTGCTTGCCTTTATTTATTTTTAACAGTTGTACAGACACAAACAAAACCCCCCAATGCCATATTGGTCAGAGTTCACTACTGCAATGTGTAGTTTATAATAAAGAACTGCACGAAAGCACGGAGTTTGCTGGGAAAAACAACAGCACCAAGCTCTGGCCTGTTTTCCCCCTCCCACTACCACTAACATTCAGACAATAAACATCTTTCTGTGCCTCACCCTTCCCAGGGCTGCAATCAGGGTGCTGATGTTAGTGTGGGTGTAGAAATCAGCAGGCAAAACAGCAACTATCATCCCCCAAAGAAATTGTTTTTGTAGGTGGCAAGGCAGATTTCTCTCGGATAAGAATCAGACAGCCACTCCTTTCTCCATATCCTTTTATCCTCATGGTTTTCCCATATGCACGCTGCTAGATGGCTTGGCTATGGCCAAGTATTAGAAGCTTCCTCAGAACAGTCTCCCTTCCCTGCAGGACTGTGGTTTACAGGCTGTGTATTGAGCCCTTCCTATTTCGCTCACTTCTGTCAATCACTATGGACACATCAGAACACATCTGAACTTGGAAGTCAAGATCCTTCACGAAGAGGAGCTGTTTCTCTGCCTATCACAAGCTACCCTGCGTCCACAGAACTTTGTGTTGTTCTTGCCCTCTTGCCAGTGAACTGCTCTGTGCTGTCCTTCCCTGCCTGACACCTTCTTAGGCTTCTAAAAGAAGGTATTTTAAAGATCAGATTTGGTCAGCTCCAAGGCCAGACAATATTTACATTATCATGTACACTGTACCACAGACCGTGTGCCCTAGCAGCTATCACACCTTTGTCCTCTCCAAGTAAAGTTTGGTAAAGACTTAAATAGCTTATGTAGTTAGTTATCCATACTTGTACTCCAGCCAATCTGATTCCACCTGCTGAACAATTTGGTACTGGATAAGGGTTTCTTTTTTCCTCCTTGTCTTTAAAGATCATTGAATCAAACGTCGGGCATACAAAATGCCTGCTCTGCTGATGCAGAGAGCCCTTCACTAAAATCCCATTAAGAAATCCAAAAAACAGCTTCCAAGCTTCTGGTACCTGAGAGGATCCTCACTGAGCTGTTTGCAGTGACAGGCCATCCGTTCTTGAGCCATGTTATCAAGGGCAGGGGAATTCCTGAAGCTTCGCAGGTCAGTGAGATGGGATTTTTCTCCACAATGCTGATGTTTTCAGGTATCTGCAGGTCACCAGTGATACTCGGGGGAACTACAGAGCAAAAGGAAAGAAAAATCACACTTCACACCAAATAAAAATGACTCCTGGTTGTCTCAAAGCATTCTGTCATCCAAAGGACAATGCATTCAAGTTAAGACAGGCCTGATAAGTGAGAAGACATTGGTTACATTAATGACAAGCTTGTGCAACTGCAAGGAGAAAGGTAAAAGATCATGAAGTCACTGGACAAAAGTATCTTAAAATTAATTAATTAAAATAACTTTATCAGAACTATTACCTTTATATTATGGCTTAAGACCCCCAGCAAATAACAGTTTATGAGTAACAGTTTATGATTATCACCCCACACAACAACCTCTTTTACAGATTAAAGTAAGTAAAATAAATTTATTTTGGCCTTTCCTTTCCTAGTGGGAATAGTCCCATTTTGGAAGTATTTCTGTAGTTCATACTACCAAACAGATAACCTGGGTTTCTATAACCCTTTTCCCCTCTTTAGGACTTCAGTGCAAGTCCTGACCTGCATCCCCACTATAGAGAGCTACTCATCTGCCTCTGGGATATGATGGGATTTGCCAAGAATCTGGTCACTAAACCCCTATAATCCGTTCTCCTGGTTTAGTGGCAGAGCAACTTCATTCCTTCCTGGCTATATGCTTTCAAAGCACAAATATTCAGTGTTTGGTAAAGGGTAAGAAAAAAAAATCATATGCAAGAGAAGTCCTGTTCTGAATCAAAGTGGCTGTAACATAATATGAGGCTGTAATAAATGCCACCAAATTCAATAACTGAGATGCATTATTGCTTGGACACCATCTTCAAATAATTCAGAGAGGGCAGAAATGAGAGCATTTGACGAGTAGGTGCTGACTCAGGCAACTCTCTTCAAACAGGGGCCAACAGCAGGGTGTTCTTGTTCAAATTTTGATTTTTCTCTCTCAGATATCTAGGATATTTCAGTACACTAATATCTTTTAGTGTCCTTGGAGAGGTTTAAGGTTTCATTTGTTTCTGATGCTCCTGCTCCTTTTTTTCTGACATACTCACCATGAACGTTTAAATCATACTTTCTGTCAGCCAGCCCTGCCACGTTGGCAGCAACGCACACGTAGCGGCCAGTGTCTGACACCAGGGCATTTTTCAGCTGAAGAAAGAGCCCGTCATGAAGTATTTCTAAGTCCCTTCCGCTGGCCAACGGACGGCCATCCTTCATCCACGTTATTGTTGGCTCTGGAATACCCTGGACCTTGCATTCCAAGGAAACTTCACTTCCTTGGGTGACAACAACTTCTGATGGGTGGCTACCACTGTTCAAAATAGTTGGACGAACTATGAAAGGAAAAGACACAGAAGTCAAACAAATGCTGCATTTCAGGATCTTCACCAATATCTGAGCACAGTAACTGAGCTAATCATTAGTATTTTAACAAAAGACTAGTTATTGTGAATTATTTCTGGCAACTGAGCTAGGGGCACTCTGCAGCTCATAATGTTCTCTGTGTGGGCTCTGTAAAGACAGATGACCCCTCCTCCACCCCAAGAACATTTTAAATAGAGTTTACAGGCATTTTAAAAATGGAAACATGAGTTTGACTCTTGAAAATCTCCCAACCTAGCCTCCCTATACCGAGAATTCTTTCATAGCCTAACTCTGTATCAGAGTGGTGAACTATGAACCTACCGTACACTTGCAAACTGTAATTCTTCTTTGCATTTCCAGCCACGTTCGAAGCCACGCAAGTGTAAAATGCAGCATCAGACTTTTCAGCAATGGAAATCTGCAGCTGCCTGCCCCCAGACAGCACCCTCACTCTTCCCGAAAGGTCAGGCACCAACAGGGAGCCTGCAAGAGACGAGTGTGCCAGGGAAGTTGCTCAGGTGGTTCATCACCTGGACCATCTGGGTATTTTATATCCCACAGCATGTGTACATATCCGTCCACCCCGAAAATCCTCATCAGAAATATCAGACTTCTAGTACAGCAAAATAATATAATATTCTCTCAGCAGAGTTCTCAAACTTTGTGATCTACAATTAGGCACCTCTGCTCACCTTTAGAGACCACGGGGAGACTTCATGACAAAAAAAATGTGCATTTCCCATTCAAAATTCTTACAAGCTCAGTTTTCATTTCCCACTTATATCTTTGAAAATCTTCTCTCTGAATGTATGTACTATATTTCAAGAATGCTGAAGAATTCAATTATTTAGTATTATTCAAATTTGCACAGCTTTCCAAATGACTTTCTAGACATGCAAATAGTTTCAATTTAGTATTTGCCATTTAAGTGCACACACTTTGGCTTTGTTGCACAATACTGCAATATCTCACGTTGTGCATTTTTTGCTTCCATGAGAAAGGCTTTAAGAAGAACTTGATAAGCTTTATTTTCCTGGAAAAATTCACATAGTGGAAAAGTGCTTTGTAATTAAATCTGCTCTTTCCAGATGCTAATTAAGGTAAGTGCAAAGCACATTGAATGCCATAGAACAACACAGATAAGATTGATTAAAAGTACAGTAATTACTATTAAAGAGTTTGGTTCCTTAGTTTGCCTAATCCTCTGCCTCTGACAGCATTTGTGCTTAAGAGGTGTCAAAATAACTACTTTACTATACCTAGGCCTAAGAGGTATTTGTCAGCGGTTACTTTAATCCCTAAAGGAAACAGGTGTGCATACTACTTTGAATATTAAGTTGAGATGAGAGAAAAGTTGAGTAGATCCAAAGGCAACTATCCCAGCTAAGTGCATTTTCATCACCTGGCTGTGTGCCACGGCTGCACATTTTGAAAGAACCTGGAGGACACATCTCTGTGCCCCCGTGGATCACAGAGATGCCCACACACCACAGCATTTCACCACTCGTGGCCACGCCACCTGGGACTCTTAAACAAGCCCAGATGTAGTCCTGCTGTGCTGTAGTAAATAAGCATATTCAGAAGGAACATGTGCTTCATCAATATGCATTAACTGTCCATTTTTAAGTCAGCTCAGGAGTCTCCTAAACACCCTGAAAAATGCTGTCTAAAATGATCACAAGAAAATGCAAAAAAAAAATACCAAAAATCTTTGCATTTGTTTTATAAAATGGACAAGAGGTGGTAACTCACCATTCTTTTTCCAAGTCAGACTGGGTGGAGGGATGCCACTGGACTCACATATCAGGCTTATCAGGCTTCCTTCAATTACTGTCAGCTGAGAGATGTCACCTGAGCCATGGATACTCGGGGACACTGAAAAGAAAGGCCAAATATTCAATATCATGTGAAATAGAATGTTATTAGCCAAAAGCCAGATCTTCTTGAGTCTTGGGCAGATGGGTCCCAGCGTGCATGAAGGGATTTACACATCTGCCTCCATAGAGCTGTGAACCAGAGCCTGGCAGGGAACACTCTGCTTGGGAATGACCAAACCCACCCCTCTAGTCTCTGAGGTGGTGTAGGCACAGGCTGCACCTATGGCTGACTTTTTGAAGTGGCTTCACCCTACAAAGTTACTATGTACTATGAAAACTATGTACACAGAGACTCACAAACCTACAAATATCACCATTAGTATGCAAATGTTTTTTTTAAATTCAGCGAGATTTTTTGCTTTGAATATCTCCTCCAGCAACGCAGCCCACTGGCTGCTACACCCTACACTCAGAATTCCCCTGCTTCAGCTGTCCTGCCAGAGCAGAGCACCAGCCCTGCTCAACACCTAGTGACTGTGAAACAGCTGCAGGGAAAAGGAGCCAATCTCCTTTCACTCTGATTCTCAACATCTTAAACTTCACTGCCTCAATCACTGGGGAAGGGAAAACTGCCTTCCTGAAGGGAGGGACCCATTTGCTTTAGATGAGAACAGCATAGGTAATACTTGAAAATAGACCCAAAAGCCCCACCAGAGAATGCAGGCTGAAATCAAAGAAGAAACACTCACTTGTGAATAACTTCTCCAGCCCATTTCCAATGCACACAACAAAAGAGCACTATTCCTTCTGAAACTTCAGAATATTTCAGAATATTTCAGAATATTTAAGGTTGGAAGGGACCTCTACAGATCATCTAGTCCAACCTTCCTGCTCAAGCAGGCACACCTAGAGCATGTGGCACAGGGTGGCATCCAGGCGGGTTTTGAAGACCTCCAGAGAAGGAGACTCCACAACCTCCCTGGGCAGCCTGTTCCACTGCTCTTCAGGCTAACTCTTTGCTAAGCAGCAAATGGATATACAGAGTTTCAGAAAGGCTGTCTGCAGAGGTTTTTATGGTACTATACTGGTTTCAACCTTTAGCTGCTCTGCTTCTAATCAGAAAGTTTGTGCCATTCTCTAAGGAGGTCTGTCGTACATTTAACACATGGGCTTATTCCACCAGTTTCTGGAACCAGAGCTAGCTCCCAGGATCTCACCAATCCTTGGAAAAACAGATTTCCTGGATTTAAAATTTAAAATATGGCAGGCAGGACTTCTGCTCGCTGTGTGTAAACAAAGATGGTAATTCTAAACAGTTATCCACAAGGACTTTCCCAGGCAACTCGTGGTTTCTATTAAGCTAATTCCATCATAGCTGCTAACTAGCAAAGAACTATCCCCTCCCTCAAGACACTACTGGTCTCACCGCACTAAAGAACTAATGCAGATCTCTCCATCACCAAAAGTTCTTGCAACAGGACAAATCTTCCAGGAATGGGTAGGGAGCTAAAGGACAGAGAAAACAGGGAGACAAAGAAGAAATGTCCAGCAAATAGGTGCATATGCTTTGGCCTGGGTCTAATGCGATATTGCACTATCCACACCTCACTTCAACCCTGGAAGAGTTTCTTTTGAATAAATAATGACACAGTTCTGAACTATGAAATTATCTTTTTTCTGCAATAATTTAAAATGTGTATGCTTTCCTGGGAATGTTAAATGACAGCAAACACAATGTTTCTCTGCATGAACTTTAGAAATTAAACGCTTATGAAATACAGAGTGTTTGAGTGTCTCGCGTCGTAACTTCACTCTGAGCCCTGTTCCCATATTGAGAATAATCTTATTTAATCTTACCCCAAACATTGACATTGTAGTGCTTCTCAGTTTTCCCAGCAACATTTGTCGCCTCGCAAGTATAACGGCCTGTGTCCTGAACTTGAGCTCCGTCAATCTAGAAAGAAAATGAAAACTCTGGGGTTTTCTTTCCACGTTACTGCAAAGAAATGCAGCAGGAAGAGGCTGCTCAGTTTTCAACTTTTATTTTCACATTTATCTCCTTAAATATTCATAATACAGTATTAGTGCAAAACCTGTGCTCAAACACGTGTGTGCCTGGACGTGTGTCCATCCATGCAATACCCTTTGGCACCAGAGGGTCCGGCCTCCCAAGCAGATCTAGTCCCTCCGCGGTGGATCTGCTGCCCAGGCAGCCACAGCACGACCCCTTTTACCTTCAAGGCGCTGCCGTCCTCGGCGACGCTCAGACCTGGTTTCTTCAGCAAGGGGCGCCCGTCCTTGAGCCAGGCCAGCAGGGCGGGCGGCACCGCGCGGCTGCGGCACCGCAGCTCCACGGGCTGCCCGAGGAGCACCGAGACGTTCTGCTCCTCGCCCATGATGTCCGGCGGAACTGCAACAGGCAGGCAGAACAAGGAAGCCTTGGGCGTGCTGCACGCCCCGGAGCAGGACATATTGCAGGGCTTAAAACTCTTTATTTAATGAAAAGAGAAGAGCACCTTTCCCACATACAGCTTAAGTCTCCTTCATATCACAAGACAAAAAATATGGAAGCAGCTAGCTCACCCAGAAGCTGCAAAAAGTTTTAACTCTTCCTGACAATAAAAATGTGGCTGACACTTTGAAGAGTTGTTTTGTGTGATATTTGCTAGCTAATTATTGCAATACTTGGGACCAAACACTTCTTAATTTGCACACCAGTTTCAGTGACCACCTCATTTTCACCTTTCTGCATTTCTAGAGTATAAAAATCAGAACGAATGAACTTCATTCATTTGGAGTGAAGTTTTCTCTGTAGAAACCATATGCTTGCAGAGAGTTAAAGTGAAGTCTATTAGTTGTTCCTGAATAGGAAAATGTATACTTTTTTCTTCATTTTAGGAAATATCTGTTTTTCCAGAGTCAGAAAAGGAAGTGAGTGAGAAGTGAGAACAAAACCTTAGCATATGGCCAGCGAGCAGTATTCCCCGGTGTTTATGGCTTGATGAGGCTGAATTAAAAAGTGGCCAATGGCCCTGAACTATTCACCATGCAGGCCTCGCATCAGCGTTCCCCACCAAGCTGCATGTCCGTGGGGAACCCCATGCCCTCTCATGGTCAGCTGGGGTTTTCTGAGATTCCCCAGGTAGCGTTTTGCCTTCGCCAGAACGTTGCCATCTTGAAAGTTTTGAAGCGTTTGGGTCTCAAGCATGAACTGACTTGTAAAACGGGAATAAATAAAAATGAAATAAAGAGAAATAAATAAAAAGTGATAGGCTAGCAGTCCTCTGCATTGCTCCTGCGCACTACTCAATCTGTCCTGGAGGTTACTTGTTCTGGCTGCTTGTATCCAGGGGGAATTTTATGTTTGGCAGGTACTAATTCAGTTTGCACAACTAAAATTTTAACACAGCCAAATACAAGAGCCTTTATTGTCCCTTTTCCTTCACATTTAGCCTTGCAATCCATTACTCCAGAAATCGCATGTCTGATTGCACAATACACAGGAGTAAGAAGAGGGGAAGCGGTTGGATTGTCTTGGAGAAATACTCCAGACTTCACTTTGAACAAAAAGACATTGAACTAATTAGCAAATCTGAGATTATAAAATGCCCCAGAGTGCTGCTCAGTAAGCCAGCAGTATGGCTCTCCAAACCCCACTAACAATACAGCTTTGGTTTGTTTTTTTTCAGAGGAAGTACTTAGCAGAGCAGCTGATTTCACAGTTTGGAAATAATTTAGAGAAAAGTCTGGTCTCTGTGGATAAGAAATACAGTAAGTTAAAAAAAAGAACTGTTTATCTCACTTTCCTTGTAGACTTCACAAAAGGCCTAGATTCTTTATGACTGCTGCAGAAATGAAAACTGGAAGCTGATCCATTACTGCAGAAGGCAAATTTATTTCTGATTATTTTCCCACCAATTGCTTTCCCTCTTACACAAACTGAACTGTGTTCAAAAGAAAATCGAGTTCATGAAACATAGAAAGACAGACAGTAAAGCGTTTGTGTTGTGAGGGAGCAAGGTTTAATATTCATCTAGTTATGCTCATGGCAACCAAACACGGTCTAGACTGTTCCATCTTCTAGTCTGGCCCAGAATGTTGCATATTTCTATCCACTCCAGCTCCAGCACCATTCTTAATTATTTTCCTCCCATGACTCATTAGCCCACTCGAGGTTAAGTCCTAAGGGTGATATTACTTTTTGATGACAGCCTCATTCAAAATGGCTCTGCAGCTGAGTTCAACCCAGGACAGCTTCTATCGCACAATGATAATTTTAAACATACTTGTAACCAGCTTCCTTAATTTTATCTAGCTAAAAGGGACAGAGGTTCCAGAAAATAAAAAAGAAACAGTATGTTTACAAATCTATACATAGATTTGTAATCATCACCTGTACTTTAAATGTGGTTTGGAACCCTTGTCTTTCAATGGTTGATGAAGACCTGAGCCATTTTGCATTCAATTAAAATTTGTAAACAGTTTTTACATGAAAAATATAGAAATCTGCCACAAAAATCTCACCATAAACTCGGAGATTAATATCTCTTTGACTCTCGCCTGCAGCATTCACTGCAACACACGTGTATTTCCCTGTGTCACTGATCTGAACACTGGTTAATGCTAGGACACGGCCTCCGGACAGAACCTGCAATAGAAGCAGGACACACTCAGTATCCAGGACTTGAAACTAGAGCTTTATTTCAAAGCACAATATTAGTTCTCCCATTGCTTATCATCGTTTCTTTTTTCTCTACACTCTTCCTTGCACTTAACTGTTCTCTTTTGACCAAGATTTTGCCAAAGGAGAAGCCTAACTTTATGCAAATCTGTAGGGAACTTTTATACCTCCTGTCTGTAACAAGTTATCCCTGTATTACACAAAATTCCCCCGACTCCTTTCAGATCTTAAAGTTACATCCCAAAAGCAATCACATTCTTTTGTTTTAACTCAGGAATACCTCTTTACACCAGTATTGGTGGGGTGTTTTTTTTGGATTACTATTTATCCTGAAAAAATTGATGTAGAAGTACAGAAGGAATAGGTCCAGGCATATCCTCCCAAGTTACCGTGTTAATGAAGGAACCACATATGTTGGGAAAGAGTTTTTTGTTTTGTTTTTATTAAAGTAACAATGTCACTTGTTATGAATGATATGAATCTAGGCCAAATAATTCCCTAAATGTCTTAAACATGCTTTTTGTTTGTTAGTCATGTTTGTTACGATGGAAACCCATCAGACTGATAGGTTCTCCTTATCTATGTCCCTGAAAAGAACTGCAGTGCAAACCTTTCAACATTGCTTCTCTAGCACTATCCAATTTTAAACTGTATCATAGAATCCTTAAGGTATGGATGTCTTCAGGACAGAAATCCAGTGCAACTTCCCCTTCTTGCAAATAAGTGATGAATTTGCTGAGGCAAACTCTTGCTCAATAGGAAATCATTTGTAAAGACCAACTTATTTCAAAACACTCACAGTGAGCTCACTTCACACACTAATTCCTGGAGCTAAATTTGCACCACTCCACTATCCTACAGCAGAAAGTCTTGTCATCTCATTCCAAACCATTTAACTTATTCCCTTTGCATTAAATTGCACTAGTTTTAAATATATCAAAATAGGAAAGGCCTCGGAGAGCAGGATGCAAACACAGCACCTGGAGTCCATCGCTAAAGCTGGAAACGGGGCTCCCATCTTTCAGCCACGTCAGGATAGGTGCAGGGATCCCTCTGGCTTCACATTCCAGCCTCACTAGATTATTCACTACCACGGCCACCGTGTCGCTGCTGCCAGAGATGGATGGCGGCACTGGGCAAAGAGAAGACAGAAAACCCACAAATATAAAACAGTTGTGCAGAAATATTAATCACAGGGAAAATAAATGAATTTTCTCCTCCTGCAAGGCAGGACAGTGTAAGAAAGATTTCTGATGCTACCACTCCTGAACTCTTGCTATTTGACTGCTTCATGCTGAGTTCTCATCTCTCTGCTTGGGTGAAACCGCCGGGCAGTGGTAAGCAAGAGTGGGCCTATGGCCCAGCAGACAACTGCAAAACCCAAACCTGGAACCATTTCCTCCAACTTTTGTAATACTCCCCTTAGATCTTAGGAAAGGCCATTAATAACAATGGGTTTACAGAAAAAAAAAAATCACGTAAGCTGAATAAAGCAAATGCATATGCAGAGTAACCAACTGACCTGCAAGGGAGATGTGAACATTTATCATGCTCAAGCAGATCAGCATGTGCAATATCTGCCTCTCTCATCATAAAAAAACTTCTTAAGGGAACATCTCAAAACACTTACTGTAGGTAAACAAGCTAGAAAGTTTTGTAGAGCTACATTAGAAAGGGAGACAGGAATGTACGTACAATTTTCTGTATGTTTCTACTGCTTGTGCTACGCTCCCTTTATTTTGCTTTTTTCATGAGTAAACAAATGTGGGTGCAGCACTGACACATTCTTGTGGAAAACAAGCTCCAAATTCCAATGACTGCTTTCCACACACATTTGCATCTTAATGCAAAAGTGCTAAAAAGGGAGGCGTTTCACTTACCAGGAGAATCAAAACAATTTTCTTTGCTTTATAACCTACAACTTAAAACTTAATAATGCACCTTTGTTTTCAGTATCAGTCACAAAACTTAATACTCAAGTCACGCCTACAAAAAGGGGAGAACAGTACGATCTACTCATACCTCTCCTATATGGGAAAAAGTGTATAAAAATAATTACTGGAAATCAGATGTATTAATCAAGTTGGCAACCTCTAAAAATGTAACTCACACTTGCTATTTGTTAAAAATTACAGTAATAGCAAAAGGAGTGGTCAATAAAGCTAATGTGATTTTATAATCTTCTTTCCACACATATATAGATGCTTGCCTCATTTCATTTCAATAGCTTCTATTGCTCTTAGATGTCTGAAAGAAATTATTGAGGTGAGAAAGAAGTATAAAAAGTCTGAGTACAATGAAAATATGTCAATATGCTAAACTGGAATGCAAACGGCTTCCTTTAAATTGAGCTGCAGCTCCATTTATTGTTAAGACAGGAGCCTCAAGTATTGCTTTTTCTAAGCAATCCACGCAAAAACGACCTGATAATTTCTGCCATGGACACTGCACACACAATGCTCTATTAGCTACATACGTTGTTGAGTACAACCAGCAACGGGCCATGAGAAATGCTCATTTACAAGGCTGTCTGCCATGCACAAATGCAGAGCAGGTGTTCGGGAAACGCAGCGTAGCTTGCTGCAGCTGAGCAGGTTCCCCAATGTGAAACACTTCAGCCCATTCCCCTTTCAATGATCACTCTTGCCTCTGTTACTAGCAGAAAAGAATCAAGGTTTCTCAATCACCAAATCAACTGGATGCTAAGCTTTCTCCTGCATAAATAGAAAGCACAATCTCTTGTAAGGCCTGTGCAAGACAAGCTCAGTTATGTAGGTAGACAGGCTGGTGTCTCAGCTGCACTTGATGTAATTGGTACTTTGTACCAATTTCATAGAATTGATACTGTTCTGGAGGGGGCGGGGGGCAAATTTTATGTGCCCTGAGACAGAGAGTATTAGCTCCCTAGAAAACCCTGGGTGTATCTGCTGAAATTCTGTCACCCACAGAGACACAGCATATGCTTAGGAGTTATTTTTCACTGCTATGTTTAACCAGAGTGATGACCTTGGCCGTAAGCATTTGCTGGGAATGAATGGCTGGGTGGGGTCAATGGCATTCAGCCACTTCTCGATTTTTTCAAAACATGCTCACTAATCCCAAGGAATTACATTGCTCAACTCACTGTTCGCTAATGAACATCAATAGGAACAATATACTGTGCATGTATCTCAGCTGGGGACACTGCCAAATCTGGGCTCTAGTTTTGCATGGAAGACTCCCCCTGAAAACCAGTGGCAGGAACAGACACGTATCAAAGAATCAAAGAAAAGAATTTGCAAGAGGGGCTGATCCAAACTGCAGTGCAATCAGCGGGAAGGCTGCAATTTGGCTTTTGATCAGGTGTCTCCTGTCTGCAAACACCCACATTTCCACTTTGTCCTATTAAATGAAGCACATTTTTTTTCTGCAGACTTCCTAGATTATGAAAGAGCATTTGGACTGTTTGCTTTCTTTATCAGCTGTTGGCTTCAAGGTCATCAGAACAAAGCACAGAGTTCCAAGCCCACGCCAACATAAGTAACTGTTTCCACAAATGTGGTGCCTCTCAATACCCTCGCCAAAAACCTGGGGCCTCTGCTTGTTCACCCAGGCTGTGACAACCTTCACCACATTCCCCTGTTTCAAACCATGGTTTCCCACAGTGGTTAATAGCAAAAGTGAAAACTTTCTCCTTCATCCCTGCCCCATCTCTTTCAGTATGGTGGGATGAAGAATGATGAAGACTCTGCTAAGCACAGGTAATAAAAACAGAAAAGAGCAAAGTGGGGCATATAGATGTTCTTCATGTGTTTTATGATACTCACCATGAACCTGAAGACTATAAAACAGCTCAGCAGTGCCCGCTGTGTTGACAGCCACACACTTATAAATGCCCGTGTCGGAGATCTGGGCATCCTCAATCTGCAGAACCTGCCCCCTCTGCAGCAACGTGGCACTGGCAGCGCTCGTGAGGGGACGACCGTCTTTGTACCACGTGATAACTGCAGGAGGAAACAGGAGGGAGACAAAATTGCCAACAGCCCCCCCACAATTCACAGCTGATACTGGGGCTAAATACGCTTCAAATTTTCCATCTGAGTTTTCAGATACAGCTAGCCAGCATTACAAACCAATACAAATGTAAACCACCTGCAGAAGTTTAGAAGCTAAACATATGCAATGGAAACAGAACTCAACTGAAAAACTGAAAGCTGTTACTACGCTAAAAGAAAAATTCACAGGAACTCAGTAAGCAACAAAAATGGAGAATTTCTTTGCATCTCAGCCAAAAGATGGCACCCTCCAGCAGCAGAGCCTGTAACTGCTGCTTCCCTAGCATCAGTTCAACATGCGATCAGACGCAACGGCTGTGGACTGAGCATTTTCTGCAATACAATTGCCAAGTTGGAAGACAAAAATTACAAGAAAACCAGTGCAAAATGGATAAAAAAATCTTAAAAAGAAATTTTAAATATATCTTCAATAATTTTAAATTTTGTTTTATACAGGTCCAAATTATTTTAGAAAACAGCACTTTGCAGAAAATAATTCCCAAGGTAGAGATGTTTGAACCAAGATGGTCATCTGAACTTTCTTCTGAAAATGGGGCTCTCCATAGCACAAGAATAAAAACTTCTACTAGACACAAGCTACCAGGTATAACCTCCTAGATATACAGTACTTCCCATGACTTGCTGTGACAATTACTAGCAGAGAAACAACCATTACCATATTAACATAATATTTTTACATCCTATCAGTAAAAGATAGTAAGGAATATTGTTGAAAAGAATTTTTTTCTCTTGCACATCTAAAATAAATTAAACCAAACCCTTATGAAGAAACATCTATTCCAAAACTCCTACAACTGAATCCCAGCAATGAAGTAACTAGAATGGAGACTGTTTTAGAGTTCTCTGCCTTAACAGGAGACAAACCTGCACCCCCAGTGCACAAGGATCTGCAAGTCTGCCCTACACTACACAGTATTGACCTAACGGGGTGGAAGGAGCAGATGTGTTTTGGCCCTCTTTAATAGAGGTCTAACAGTTTTATTGCCTAGGGGCAGAGCACTGCTTTAAGGGAAGAGTTTATTCTTGTGTTATTCATTCATTTGAACAGAAATACTCATATTACTGAATCCCCCAACACTCAATCCACATCACTCAATATACACTGACATTTCCCATCAAACATACTCCTTAACAGTTACTGGCTTGCTTTAGTAAATTAAATTCAGAATATTCATTATTTTCAATGGACATATAAAACTGAAAGCTTGTTATCAGCCTTGCTGCATGTTCTCAGAGGCACAATTACATACCTGGCAGCGGATTCCCAGATGCTCTGCATTCAAGCTGCATGGGATTATTTACCACTACTGTTTCATTTAACATCCTCCCTGCATCCTCCAGATTGGGTGGTTCTGGGAAAAGAGAAAAAGCATCAGGTTTTAATTAACTCAACCACCCAGCTGGCAGAACCCCCATCAAAAGTAATCTGCCCTCTGAGAAAATCTGGGCAATCAGTCGCACAAGCTGCAACTAACTGTTCGATGACTGAGGAAATTCTCAGGACCTGATCTTCGAAAGCTGAATGTCCTCTAATTATGTAACTTAAGTGGTTTTTAAACACAGTGATTTTTTTTTCCTGGAACAGTGGAATTTAAAAATGGACTTAGGAACGTTTCACAACACGGAACAGTATTTTTTCTAATATTGCAAGTTTGTCTAATTTGAGCTGGCAACATTAAACTTAACACAGTAGGGGCTTTAGAAAGCAAGACAGCTTACCTTATTAATCTCTATAAATTTGCAATATGACAGATTACAAACAGATATCTGCCAGATACAACACCCTGAACAAGCAGACCAAGTGTCAAAGAAATGAGCTGGCAATGTGTGACTGACACTAACAATAATTATGACACAGTTACAGTCATAATTACAGTACAAGTACATAACGGCAGTACAAGAGGGATGAGGCTTCTCTTTCTGGGCCTCATGGAAGGAGAAAGCAAAAAACTATTTTCATTTCAATTTCACATTTTCCAGTTACTGATTCTGTCTGACAACAGGAGCCACTACCATCGTTAGAAGCAGTTTGCCACAGTCCATTCCAACAGCTCTTTATTCCATTCAGGTTGGATCACACCAAGAATGCACAATACTTTGCACTTCTAAGGCACGTACATCAAAACTGTGGCAAGAGCATTTACCAAATTCACATGCAAACAACTTCTGACGTTTCTCTAATTCCTTTTCTATCACTCTTAGCTGGAAAATAAAATTCCTTCTACCCTGTCTAAAAGATCCCTTCATGAGAGAATGCTTCCCTCTCAGAAAAGTCATTCCTGTAAAATTTCCCCAACACAAGCTCATGTGGGGAATGTTATTTTCCCCACAAGACTTGGCTCCAATTGGTAATGCCAATGGTGGAACGTCATGTCTTGATTCAGAAACAGGATACAGTTCTGAGTGTCCTGGTGGTTTAGTGGAAATGTGCTTGGCTTCTTGGTATATGTCTCAATAAAATAAATGGAGATGCATTCCTTTTTGTGGCCTTTGGTACCACATTAGTAAAGTCAGATCTGAAGAAATCACTTTTGTCTTGACTTCCTACTCAGTGAGTGGGACAAAAAAAAAAANAAAAAAAAAAAGACAGACTGGAGTGCGGAAATAACAAAAAGCCTGACATTAACACTCTTTTCAAAGACAAAAGGAAACAAAGAACAAAGATATAAAAAAGCTGCCTCAAAACAGCCCTGTTTTGCTTCTAATTAGAGACAGAAGTGTCCTTACCATGCACATGAAGCCGAACGTGCTGCTGGGCTTCTCCTGCAGCATTTGTTGCCACACAAGTGTATCGGCCAGCATCTTCGAGCAGGGCCTTGACAACTTGCAGCACACGGCCTGAAGACTCCAGCTGTGCCAAAACAAAGAGCAGGGAACCACTTTACCCAACGGGCAGACCTTTATGCTCAATCCAGCCAGTGCCATCCTCCAACCTGCAGTTAATATTCATGCAAGCAGTGTCCCAGTAGTGCAGAGACGTCAGTGTTCCTGGGACACGGGGATTATGAGCTGTACAGCTGCGAGGGGAGCTAATCTGCAGAGGAAGGGGCAAGCAGGATGCTGCAGGCTGAGAGAGCTGCCACTGGGCAAGACAGCAAGCACTGCTCCAGCCTCAAGCAAATCACAGCCATTACAAGCACCCTTCTCCTTGGAGCAGGCAGGCACCAGGAAGGGATGCTCTGTGGAAGCCAGAGCCAGGGAGAGGGAAATGTCTATGTTTGTGCTGCAGTGGCAGCACTTACAGAAGTTGATCTACTCCTGCCTCACAGGGACAAGTGGGTAGAGCTGACTGGTAACTGGCAGATGACAATATCTTGAAGATTAAGAAATAACTGAATGGAGAAGGCTCTGAATTCACAGTCACAAACTCTGCTGGCAGGGAGATGTCTAATGGGATTCAGTCTACTAAATGCTACTCAAACCAGGACACCATCCTATTCAGGTAAAAAGCCATTACTCTCTGGGATGGACCTTTAGCATCTTTCTATCCTAGTATATGGGAAATAAACAAACAAAAAGTCTAATATATGCAAGTTACTGTAACCATTTTTCATGATTTGAACCTCATAAAAGAGTTGTGCTTACTCTTATATTTCCTCTGGCTGTGTTTACTGGTTGCCCATCTTTTAACCAAGTGATGGAAGGGCTGGGAATGCCATTGGCTATGCACTGCAGGGTCACGGGCTTGTATATCACAATAGCTCTCTCCAAGAGCCCCGTTGATTTGATGGACGGAGGAACTGCAAAAAACACCATAAACAAAAATGAAATATCATTTGAAAATGCATATTTATATTATAGTAATGTACCACAGACAAGAAGAAATCTAATTTGGAAATCAGACAAGACAATTTCTAATCTACTGTTATCTCCAATCTTTTCACCAAAAAGAACAAACATTTCAAAATATGTGAGCACTGTTTTGCTAGCAATTTAAAACAAAGGCAGTTTGCTGCTCTTTTCCTCTTGGGTAGCTTACCATGCACAGTAACCTCAAATTCCCTTTCATGTTCTCCAGCCTTATTTGCAGCCACACATTTATAGCGACCAGCATCTGCCACTTGAGCTCGAGAGATGAGCAGTTTGTGCCCGTTTAACAAGATCTTCTGTCCAGCTCCTTCTTCAACTGGCTGGCCATCCTTCAGCCACCTACCAAAGAGAGAGCACAATTTCAGATTTTCATGACTATAATACCAAGGGCAGTCCTAAACATGCCTGTTCTTGTTTAACAGTATGCCTTAGTAACTATACTTGCATTTCTAGGAAGGTTTGGAGATCTTAGATCTTTGGAGATCATTCTAGGTTTTTTTTAAGTGCCACTCACTCAGTTATCTGGGAAAAGAAATATAGGGGAACAGACACTAAACTGAGAAAGGTGACAGACTGCTGAGAGGCAGTGGGGGGAATAAATGCCTCCAGATCAAAGAGAGAGAAGCCTCCAAAATAAAAGCAATCATTCCTGGCTGATGAAAGGAATATGGCTGCACTAGTAAGGGAAGAAGAGCTTCATCATTTCCTTTTGTCTATTCTAATCCCCAGGACACACATACTGGCACAATAAAATATGGTGAAATTCTGATCCTGTGATGCACATGCCTCTTGCTGCCTTCAGGGGAGCCAGGATTTCATTCTCGACCTATTAATCATAACTAAGTAGCAAGGAGAGCATATAAAAAATCAGTATAGTTCTTTCTTTTTAAGTGGAATACAAATCTCTTACATGATAGTTGGTGAGGGTATCCCTGTTGCTACACAATCCAACTCTAAAAGGCTATGCAGAATCACAATGTAGTCTGAGAGCTCACCCCCACCTTCCACAATCGGTGAGACTGTAGCAAAGACGAAAAAAGAAACAGCACCAGTAACGTTTAAGCATCAGAAGTGGCATTTTAACCAAATATGCAACACGATGTCACAATGATACCAACAAAACCAGAAACATGAGAAATGTGAATCCAGGAAATTAGCAGTTCCGTTGCACCACACACCTAAGACTTCGACTTCGTACTTCCTTTCTTGCTCTCCAGCTATGCTGGTAGCCACGCACACGTACTGGCCCGTGTCGGCCTCGCTGGCGTTGAGCAGCTCCAGCCGTTTCCCGCCGGCCCGGACGCGCAGGCTGTCGCTGGCTCTCACGGGCACGCCGTCCTTCAGCCACGTGAGCAGCGGCGCCGGGTTGCCCTCCGCTTTACATTCCAGCGTCACGGAATCGCCAGCAACCACCTGCCTCGTCTGCACTGTGTCAGCGTCGCCCTCAATAACCGGAGGAACTGCAGAAGGGGAAAAATATATTGCAAGCAATTAATTCTGTAGCCAGAAAACGTATAAAGGGCAAATGGGTTAGTTCTGCCAACCTGCTTTGGCTCAACGCGCTATTACATCACGTACAATTTCATGTGAGAATGTGCTGCTGGGGGGCAAGCCAAAAGGAAGGGAAACCAGAAAACTCAAACGTTATAGCTGACTGTTTAACAGTGGTGTGATACAGATGATCTGCAGGGATTTGAGATGGGAAAATTAAAATTGGAGGTGTAAAGCACACCACTGGAGACCCCACCCATAGGAGTTATTTCAGATAAAAGTTTTGTGTTTTGCATTTGTGAGAAGGAGAGGGATAGGAAACCAGCTTTTAGAGAAGACAGTTTTATACCTCACTAAAACACGACATCAAGAATCATCAGCTTTTTTGGTGTTGCCTCAAAAATAAACCACAGAATTAAACACAGATCTAAAGCTTTGTTTGCTAGCACAGGCCACTTTTTCAAGGCAGTCCTTGCAAACCTGATTATATTATTGAGAAAAGTCTCCAGGAAACATTTCTAGTAAGATGACAAATAATCAAGCTCAGTAAACTCTCACTTACCATAGACATCCACTTCATAGATTTTTTCAGCAGCTCCCACAGCATTGGTGACCCGGCAAGTGTACATTGCAGAGTCAGAAACTTGAGCCCGAGGTATCTGCAGGATTTGCCCTCTGTCTACATACTGGGCTTGGGGACTGGAAATAATTGTGTGTCCATCTTTGTACCAAGTAATGGTAGGAACTGGAGTTCCCTTGGTTTCACACTCCAGATTTATAAGGTTGTCAAGAAGAGCTGACACCTCTGTGGTACTATTTCCTCCTTTGATGCTAGGTGGGACTATTTCAAAAGACAAAATAAAAGCATTAATGCCTTAGGATACGAGTCTGTGAAGTTTTAAATATTGGAAGATTGTAAGAACAGAAAATTTTATTGTTTTATTGTATGGTGTCTGTACAGTTCCCTCAGGCATACAGAGAGGTGAAAGCAGCACAAGAACACAACATGAAAGGGCTCTAAGAAGCATCTGCCAGAGGAGAGCAGTGCAGAGCAGTGCTGCCTTGCTGCAGGTGCCTGGAAACCTTTTACCTTCTAGGATTACAATGTGTTAGGTCAACTAGCCCTGCAGCGCTTCCTAGAATACCTCTGTGTATGTGTCTGCCTCTTCCCTGTCTCCAAAGGGCAAAGGAAGGGCAGTCCCTACACTCCTGAGGAGTTGCATCAGGAAACCAGCATCAATAACCTGCCATTTGAAATACCAAATGCATCCAAGATCCTCTTGACTGGATGGGAACTGCTGGATACTCACAACTTCTGAAGATGAAGTCACTTACTTTGAGACTAAATATGAGCTTAGCAGGCTAGCTTTATACTCCTATTTTTGAAACTTTTGGCTCCCATTCATTTCCCTTACTCTCCAGGCAGCAGTGCTCAGATGTTTTTTTCTCGCAAACAAGCATTCATGTAAATCAGCCAATATAAAGAGTTTATAAATCTCTGTAGAAGTAATAAAAACACAGTGCAATTGGCAACAGCTAAATTTACAGCCGCTGAAGGTACCAGACACATCTGGCAGACACATTAACTCCTCTGCTGCCAAACATACACAGTATATCCAACCCTTCCACCGACTTCCACAAAATGTTCATTGCAAATGTCAACACTGACACAAGAAGAGGTGTCAGGGCTGGGATCTACACCTAAGGGATGGGTCTTGCGGATTACCAAAACATGCCAAACTGTTTTCCTAAATAAATAATTTGTGTATGCAAATGTATGTAATATGCTGAAATTTCCCCAGTCTATATGTAAATACTTGTCTCCCTCAACAAATGCTTTTGTCCACAGAGATGGGGAACAATTTTAGCATGTTCTTCTGGGAAAATGTGGGAGCCAAAAGTAGGAGTAAAGAGGAAAACACAAGATCAAGCGCGAATTAGCATCCATGTTCCTCACTCATTCTCTGGGCTTCTGTTTGTCTGGCTAGGATCAAGGCATTTAAAAGTAATGAGACTAATCCCATTCTACTACCATCAATTTGCATCTCCCTCCTCAAGTCTGGTATGGTCTACTCAGGATTTTGGGAACTTCCTTTGTGCTTTTTTCATTCCCCTAATCTCCCCACCACTCTGATGGACTGAGATAGTTCACAATAATGTCTCCGATGAGGGGTATAACGTGGCATAAGGTCACAGTTGTCAGAGCCAAAGACCCTCAGAATCAAAGCCATGGGAAATGAGGCTTTGTTAGCCTGTGTGCCCATGGTTTCTGATTCCCACAGTTAACACACTGGGTCCAGTTGTCTTATCCCACCTGTAGATTTCTGCTTGTTTCCCTCTTACTTCGGCTAGCACTATGTGCTCATAGTTTTCAGATTCGATCAGGCCTCCACACACTCCTTGTCCTCCCTACCGCAAAACTCTCCTCTCCTTTAGAAGACCCCCTGCCAAAGCTCCTTTCCTTCTTCCATGAATCTTCCCCCTCCTCCTTTCTAAGTTTTTCCTTTACCTTTAACTTATCTACACTAATCACAGCAGTTACCTGTGTTTAGCACATCTCTGCTGCTTGCAAAAACATGAAAATTTAGTGTGCTGCAAACTTTGACAACAATAATACTGCTAATATAGATACACATACTCATGCTGCTTCTTTTGCTGTAGATGTCCTTGCTGCACACCAGTTTAGGCAAGCAAACACATCACAGTACCTTCAGATCATGTGGGACATTCTTTTCTCCAAGATTATTTAGGTCTGTTTTTTACTGGCTTTGCAATGCTCTAAGTCTACCAACTTTAACTTATTCCTTGATGAATAGCTACTCCAAACACTAAAATAAGGAAAATAAGACCATGACTGCATTAAAATAAAACTCTTCTAATTCACTTTCCTCTCTCTAAACCAGAATGAAGCAAACTTGATATTAAAATAAATCACTTGTAATCATTTAATGAGAAAATTATAAAGCTTTTTTTTTTGTTTTCAGCAATTAGAAACCAATAAAAAATACACAAAATCACTTAAATGCCAAACTTGCCAAGATTCAGTCTACATCCATGCTGAATGTGATACACATAGACGCCCAAGATATCACCGTGTTGACAGATGAAATTAGGTCTACACACAAATTTTGCAAGATTGGTCTTAATTTATACTTATCTGAGCACCTCTCTTGACAAAGTAAGCCTTTTTCTACTGGCCAAAACAGAAAGATTTTCCAGGATCAGGAATTCTACGGACTTACCATGGATGATGAGCTTGACCTCCTTAACTTGCTTGCCGGCACTGTTGGTGGCACTGCACTGATACCGACCTTTGTCAGTCCTCCGAGCGCTCTTTATGTGCAGAACTTGACCTTTGTCCAGAAGCTCAACATTGGGATCACCCACGAACAAGGGCCTGGAATAGAGATTATTTCACTTCACAGAACTCTGACCCCTTCCTTTCAACATTGATTTAAACTGACAATAATAGCAAAGGGTACTTAAACGTCAGGAATTGTATTAAAGAGCACCGTTTAGCACCAGAACAGAACTATTCATGGGAAGAACCACACCAAGGTGACAAGCCAGAAGACATTATTCCCTGTTTCCAGAAGAAGCCAAAAGACAAGTTATTTGACTTAGGTCAACCAGGATGCCAGTGGCAGAAATATAGTTCTATTCTTGCTGTCAGTTCCCTTTTCCAATCACTAGGCCATGACATCAAAATGTCTGCATTTACCAGGTAAGAGTGGCAAAGTCTCAACCAAAGAATAAGCAATTGTTATATAAGGATATCTGGGTATACTACCCAATATCTATTCTGAATTGCATTATTAAACACCAATGCTACTTTTTAAAGTATTTACAGCCCATTTTGATTCTCAGGCTAATAACATAAGCTGCCAAAATTCTTTTCTTTGTATGCTTTCCTGAAAGAAGAGATGAAGAATTGAAACATGCATGCTAAAAATGTTTTAAAAATCTTTAGTGTATACACAAAGAATTGTACAAGGCACTAGCTAGAAAAATATTGGTCATGGGTTCTGTCTACCATGAAAAAATTATGTCAGCAAATCATTTGTATTTTAATAATAAATATAAAATGACCTACATGCAAAGAACTCAAAAAATGGTTATGTGTTTGTCTTGGTTTAAATACTGTCTGATTTCAAATACTGTAAATTTGCTCTGCAAGTGCCAGTGTGACTAATGTGACAACTCACAGAGAAAAGTGGCATGCTGATTTTTGACCAAAGGACTCTACCACATCACACTACCACTAATTCTGTCCAATGACAATAACTTAACGTCGAGTTTGGTTGCAATAACAGCTTGCTAAAACAACACATCTGTTTCTTTGCTGTTCTTAAGGAGGAATAACCTAGACACAGAGCATAAGCAGCAACAACTTACTTGCCATCTTTGAACCAGTGAATGTCAGGAAAGGGGGAGCCTTTGGCTCTACACTCCAGAGTGATTTCGTGGTTGAGAATGACTGCAATTTCACTGGCTGTAGCAGCACCTATGATGCTTGGTGGAACTTTAAAAAGACAAATGTTACAGAAGGATCTGGAATTTAAAGAGGGAAGATATGCTATGAAATAGGAAGAAAAGTACTTTCAGTTTTCACTATGAAGTCCTGCTAGTCCAAAACATTTCTACTGCAACAAGCACTAATAGTGCTGCTGTAGACCATTGCAGGAGATTCCTTCTAGCTTCTCATCTATGTGGCACTATACTCTCAAAATACAAAACAAAGTATCAAAGATACAAATCCAGAAATGAAAAACAGCTGTTATTATAAGAACAGTAAATGCTAAGTATTTAAGAACCATTGTGAAGAGTGCTACAGCGATCAACATCCAATGGACAGTGAGAGGAAAAAACTTATATTAAGCTAAAACATAATGGTGTCTTAAATATAAATTATTTTTCAGATCACCATCTTTAAAAAAAAAGTACTAACCTAGTACATCTACGTTAAACATTTTCTCCGAACTTCCTGCTACATTTACAGCTTTGCATGAATATTGTCCAGCATCATCAGCAGCAGCTTTAAGGAGCTTCAGTATCTTCCCGTTATGCAAAATCTGGAGAGTACTGCTTTCCACAACCTTAAAAGAACCCAGGAGATTAGCCTGATGTGATCCAAGTTACATGAGCCAAATATCACAGCTGTTTTTTTATAAGAAAATGGTAGCTTTATTCTAAGGGTAATCCATTTTCCTATTCAGTCACAGCACTAATCTCCTGAAAACCTTCTGCAAGACATCCACTCTGAATTAGCCATATTTAGCTAGCTTTCTGTGTGGGTGTTCCGAGTGCAGTTTAAATATACATTAAAGCATACATTTACTTTAAATGAGCTCTCATGCCAAGCACTCAATACTGAAGTTAATACATAATGGTTAACCAAAAAGCTGAAATTGCTGATTATACTACCTCAACTAGGTTAACTGCACATACCTGAATATCTTCTTTATACCAAGAGATTATCGGGAAGGGGTTACCAGATACTTCACACAAGAGACTTACAGGATGCTGAACAACTACAGATGTATTTGTCACTGTTTCTTGATCTCTAATTTCAGGGGGAACTGCAAGAAAGGTTGAAGTAATCTATGAAATCTTCTATTCCAGTGACCTCCCACTTTTTCCTTTCCCCCAGCGAAGAACTTCTGTCATCTAAATTTCCCTGACCCATTTCAGCTGCCCCTAAACATTTCTTCTGCACTCTGAACATATCTCCCTCCTTCCTTCTCCTCAAAGAACAGACTTCTCTATTGCCCAGTAACAAACTGATAATTACTTAAAACACAACTATCATCAATATTTTAAAGTAGTAATTTATAAGCCTGTGTTATCTGCTTATTACATAAAGGAATTGGATTCCACAGATTAATTACTTCATTTCTCCAGGAAGATCTATTATTTCTTCCACATTGAATGCATGGAAAATGGGTTTATGTGGCAGATGAGAAAATTCCAGTCCCACTAACAAGCCCTGCAGGCACATGATAGAATTCCTGTTTTTCTTGGATAAAAGATCGAGATATAATATTGCTTGAGTATCACATTTATACTTGAAATATGCATCTATCATCCAGCCTTTAACTTTTACAGTGCAAAAGCCTTCATTGCTATTTCTGTCAAAGTCATCAAGCTTAAATACATCACTTTATAAATAAGACTCACCTAATTATCTGAGCAAAACAAATACGGTCTGCATATAAAGCTACCATGAATAGAAATAATAGAAGTTATATAGAGAATAAAGGAAAGACTAGTTTTACTCTTTACCATGAACTTTGAGGTTATATTTTCTTTCTGTACTTCCAGCTTCATTGGCTGCTGTACAAACATATTCCCCATCATCAGAAGGTGTGACAGCAGCAAAGACCAACAGGGTCCCATCCTCCAGAATTGAAATCCCTGGTTCGCTGCCTGTCAACTCTCTTCCATTACGCAGCCATTTGATGACAGGCTTTGGAACACCTAACAAGAAAAAGATGAACTGGCAAGAAATTCTTTGCTTAGCTAAGAATCAGGAGGATTCCCGTTACTTGCTGCAAATCTTACTGGTAAAGACAATCACAGCACAGAGGCAAAGGGCATTCAGACTTACAGGAAGTCCCTAAACATTTTAATGCCCTTGGTGGCAAGCAATGACTTCTTAGAGATAAGTCATTCCTTTCTGAAAAGATGACTTCTGAAAAGTCATTACTTTCTACATTCAGTGGTTATTTAAATCAGTAATAATTTTAATTTGTAGCATAGATAATGCTTGCAAAAGATGCTTATTCTTACAGTGACAGGCAGTACAGATGAACTTAGCACAAGAATAAGGATGCACACCTTTTACTGGACATGGGAAAGCAACACGTTGATGTGCTACTCGTTCCTGAAATGGACCACTGTATGAAGGGTCAAGATCATCTATAGTAGGAGGCTCTGAAAGAAAATCAGATCAGAAGTGTCTTGCCTTATGCTCCTTTGCTTATTTTTATTTACTTTAATTTACTTTATTGTTTTTATTTACTTTAATTTACTTTAATTAACATCAAAACATAGCATCTAAAACATACAAAGATTCGGCTTTTATACCATGTAACAGTTAAAACAGCAAGGAATATTGTCTTCCAAAAACTAAAGTGGACAAGAAACTATACTTAGTCCAGCTGAAATACCTTGCACTTGCAGCGTTATCTCTGAGGTGTCGCTGCCCGCCACGTTACTAGCGATGCACTTGTAGATTCCAGCATGGGGAAGCTGGACTTTGCTGATGCTTAGCACTCCATCCGGGCCGTGGATAAGGTGGCCACCATCCACGAGCACAGCACTTCTGCCTTTGAACCAAGTGACCGCTGGAGGAGGAAGTCCCTGGGCCCTGCAGGGTATGTCCACCCTGTGGCCAACGCGGGCTTTCAGAACTCGAGGCCCACGCTGTATCTTCGGAGGAACTAAACAACACAAGAAAGTCCACAGTCATTCAAAGAAAACCATGTGCAAGATCATTCTCAAAATATTTGTCAGCTTTTGTCATTTTAGGACATGCCTTCCTTATTCAGTGAAGCTGAATTCCCATAAGTGACTAAGGAAACCAAAGTGCATTCTCCCTGCTGACTGGAAGCACAATTCCCTCCAGTTTAACATACCTGGACAGGTGTCATGGCTACGTTTCCAGTTCTATTGCATTACTTCCCTAAAAGTAGCATGTTCTTATCCCACCGAGCATATCCAAAATGAGCTATGGGTACAGGCTGCTCACAACACAAAACTATTCAAAAGCTTTATGATAAAGTTAACCACATTTTCCCTTTGACATTTTAATTTCCTTCCCCCTAATCCCTCATCTTTGTGTGCTTCCAAACACGATTTCAGACAAGAAGATAAAGTATGGCTAGAAGAGATTCTGCTGGTCCCAAAGAATAATATAAATCTGACATAACTCTTTGGCTACAATGTTTTTATTTCTAGGGATCAGTGATAATAAAAAGACTTAAAAAGAATGCCTGAAACAATAACAAGTGCTATTTTTCCAGACTCTCTGCTAATGTACAAGTATAGATAAACAAAGATGTGCACTGATACTGCATCTCTCTATGCACAGAGCTAGACAGCAGTCTGCCAGAGCCATTGTAATTGAATTAGCATCGTCTGAAGTTTTTGGAGCTGCTCGGGCAGGAGTCCCAACCTGGTATGTTCATGGTATGTGATTCACTTCAAAGCCATATGCTGGCAACAGGCACTGGTTTCCCCAGCCTCTCCACGAGCCACGGAGGAACCATGTGCAGCTACTACTGATCAGCCTCAGCATGAGAGTGTGACCATCTGTGGCAACAGGTGAGCAAAGCAAGGCAGGTCCCAGCCTGTGCACGGGAGATTAGACATATTCATTGTGGGGTAAGAACAGTGGGCACAAGACCAGCATGTTGGGCTGAGCAGAGAAAAGGCAGGAAGAAGATGCTTAAGGTATTGGTTTGCATAGTACAGCAAAATCTATAGGCATACAGCTCAGTAGAAAGACAGGAGCAAGTGCCCTTCCACAAGTGACAATGTCACACACTAGCCTCACTACCACCACTTGTGGTATAAAAGAACACTTGGGACAGCCCTTATCAGTAGTTGGGATATCTAACTGCCATCAGATCAGCAGGAACTCAGCATCTACAAGCCCTAGATAACCATTTTTCAGCTCCCAAAACTCCGGCGGTTTAGGAAGAATCACATGTCACACAGTGCTGTATTTCCTATGTGATTCTAAACAACATTAAAGGAAGATGGATATACACACTCATACATATATATATGCATGCATTATTTCCTTTCCAGACAAGCAGTAACAACAATTCACATAAGAATATAAGACGACTGAAAGAATACGGGTCAATAGCATTGAAATGTTCATAACAAAAATGTTCTGCACAAAAAAAAAAATGCTAAATTCCAAGCAGAGCCTTGCAGTCATTATCCGAATTAAACCTTACCATGTACATTTAGCTTCACTGACTGACTCGCATTCCCAGCAATATTTGTGGCTACGCAGATATACATTCCACTGTCTGAAACTTGTGTCTCACTGATCTTCATTGACCCTGAGGGTAGGAAAGTGTGTCTGGAAAAATAAGCAGCAGATACACTGAATAAATATTTGTTGAAAGTGGAATGATCTCTACTTACACATTACTAATGATTGCCATGAACTAAAATGACACCTTTCTGCATGGTACACTGCATTGTGCTTTATTACCAAACTATGATTTACTCATTTTTTTTTAACTCTTTGCTGAACCACTACCTTCAGAACACTGAGCAAATATCAAAATATCAAAACCAACAGATAGTAACAAGATTTGGTCAGGGAAGAAATAAAATGAGGTACATACATCTATGACTTGCTTTCACAACTAGAAACTTGCACTCAAGGTTATCTTTAGTTTAGACAAAGTTGGCAGGAATTGGTGCTGTCATCTCTCTAATCAAGATTATGTCGGCATATTTGGTATAAATGGTGAATGTGGGAATTAAAACAGCTTGGAGAGATGAATGGCAACAAAGTGAAGTTCATTTCTTCCAGGCCACCCATAGTTGTGTGATATCATGATTCCTCCTCTGCTGCCCATATCTTGTGTGTGCGTTTATGTATGTATGTGTATATATATATATATATATATATATACACACACACACACATATATATATATATATAAAAGTATCCCCAAAAGACATGATGGCTGGAGGAGCTTGCCTGTCATTATGCTGTCCACTTATTAGATTTACTTCCTGACAAAAGTCCCTCATTTCTGGCTTCACTCTTTTGTTTACCGGTCACATTTCTAACACTGTCTTTGGGTGGTCTCAAGCGGTTTTGTTTGGACTAAATCTTTAACTTTTGCTGGCATCTGTAAACAATCTTGGAATGGGCTGAACTGGACTTTTTGGACCCATCCGCAACAGCCATGAGCAAGTAGCCTAATTTATCTATGTCTCATGAGGTAAAATAAGGACAAGTAAGGGATCAAGAATGCAGGTTCATTAGTGCATGAGATGTGGTCACGGGACACAGCAGAAACATCCACACAAAACTGCCAGCAAATTAGCTCTCTGCACAACTGGACCCTTCATTACACACAAAAAAGCTGGCACACCCAGAGATCAGTTGCTAACGTTGCCACAGACCACGGGAATAGGTGGATCTGAAGATTGCTTTTCTGTAAAGGCAACAGGCTCACTCTGAGGTCTGTCTGCTTCCTCACCATCACACTGAAACTGCTGAGAGACACTAGGCAGCTGGCACAGCAATCTCTTGATTGCTGTTCCCTGCTTTAGGAAGAAAGCCATTGCCTTTACCTCTTCTTAGGGAGGCTGGAGACTGGGAAGCATCAGCAGGCTGTGTGACAGTGCCTGCCACTTCAGCTGGAGACACGGAGAGAAGAATCACCAAGTCTTTGCCTCCTTTTCCTTTTGCCTCCTATTCTGCACCACAACAAAATACTAAGGAAAGACTCAAATACCACGGTCTGCCCTGGAGACAAGACAAGTCTGTTCCCAACTCTTCAGTTTCCAAAGCTGTCAGCTCAACATTTTTATAAGCATTTAACTATGTTTTCATATTTTCATGGATGCCTGGAGAGTTTCTGGATCCAAAACACAACAAAATAGGAGCCCTTGTAAGCACTCCCAAACATTTATCATCATCTGTATTCTACTGGCAGAGCACACCTCATATGAATAGCAGACTATGCTCCCTTGAGCATAAATATGAAGTGCTTAAGAAAAGAAAAATCCATTTTTAAACATTTAAAATCAGACACAGATTATGTGAATCTCAGGATACCTTCACAGCATAATTATAATGGGATCTTCTTTGACCTTGGCCTCCTGAGGTTGCTAACTCAGACTGAATTTTGAAGCTCTATCTTTTGCTATAAGCACTTAGTGGAATGGAGTCTCTACCAGGACACATAGCTTCTGCATCTCTCAAAAAGGGACATAGGTTCAGTTTGAGAAAAGAATTTCAAGACGTAATGAAACAAGGCCCTTAGGAAAGAAAAGCAAGTACAACTTCATACCTTCTGATTGATCATGAGGCAATTAAAAATTGTACACCCTTCCAAAATTTTGAAGCAATTCATTCTGTTTTTTTTTCCCCCATCAAATCTCATTACCTTGGAGAGAATGGTGATATGAGCTGCATTTCTTTGGCCCAGGTAATTATGGGGGGTGGCAAGCTCTTTACTTCACAAGGAAGTGTCACATCTTCTCCTGCAATTACTGAGATCTCTATGGGTTTATCATAGGCATTTCCTTGCTGATCTCCAGGCCTGGATACTCTAGGTTTCACTATAACATGGAACATATTAAGAAATTTCAATGAATACATATATTAGCACAAAATTAATACCATACAATTTTACTTCAGATGAAACACCCGCTTCTTGTATCAGATACATAGCATTACAGTCTCATTTATAATGACATGCCTGCATTAGCTTGCTGTTGGCAATCACTGTGATGCAGATGTGCCCACGTTCACTAGCTCCAGCACGAAGGTCAGCAAAGCTGCACCTTGTGCCCAAGAAGCTGCCTACGTTGTCAACAGCTGCAGTTCACACAGGCTGAGCTCTGAACTCTGGTTAGCTGCAACCAACACTGCAATGCCAATACTGTAAGCCAAAAAGCCTCATGCAACAAACCCAAACCATTTAAACCAGATTTTTAATAATACTGGAAGATGGGAGGAAGACTTGAGAAGGATGAACTAAAGCATCTTCACTCTTCACTCTTATGAGCAGGAACTTAGGTTTCTGTACAGGTGTTGCTTCCTATCCACTACCATACAAGATAAAATTATGAAATGCCCAAATTCCCTAGACCAAAAGCAGATGGTGACAGGTACAAGGAGGTTTTAAGGGAATCATAATGGTTGAAAGATAGGGCTTTTAATCTTAGCCTTTTATAAAACTGCCTAGCAGGCAGCAGACCGCCGAAGTCAAAGTCAAAAGCATTAATTGTAGATTAGCTTAAATCCTGTTTGCACCACAGATTTCCTGCTCCAGAATATTCACCTAAGGCAGGGTGTGCAGCCTAAATTAGAATTATCAGAAGGGGAACAATGAGGCTATACTTGGCTTTCATTTACACATACCATAGACAGTCAGCTGGACCTTCCGCGTGGCGAAACCAGCAGCATTTGTTGCGGTGCACACATACTCCCCGGCCTCTTCCCCCCCGGGGGAAGCTACGTAGAGGCTGCCATCTGAGCCTGCAGAAAATCTCATGTCGCTGGCAAGAATTTGTTCTCCCTTCTGTGGAAACAAGGAAACAAAGCAAAACAAAACTCTCAGCACATGGATTTTCTAAAATAAAATACAAGCTTTTAATTCGATGAAAGTCAAAGTCTACAGAGAGAAAATACAATTTAAAGAAAACAAAACCATGTTAAAGGAATATAAAAACTGTCAGCCCCTGGAATAGCTCCCCTAACTTAACTCACTGTTGTAGCCGTTTCAGATGAGAACAGCAGTATTTTTAATATCATACTTTAATCACATTTCCCTATCACTGTGCAATATGCTTTATGCAGTTTTGTAGACCAAACAACTAGCAGGCAGTCTGACCAAACTGAGCAATATTTTAACTTATATTACAGTACTGTTTCTATTGTTTATAGCTGGGGTAGAAAAAATATTTTGAACTAAGAAGCCTGACCCCCAAGTTCTGTCCCTATAAATCAACTACTTTGCCCAACTTAACACTCCTTTATCCTCACTTTCTAATAGAATATATAGCAGCAAACAGGTACTCTTAAGCATAAAATTCTCTATTTTCCAGACTATAATTCTTAAAAAAAAACCCAAGATTTCAAGCGAATCAATTTTGAAGTGCATTTCTGCTGTACAAACAGGCTTTGTAGAACACATTTCTGTCGGCAGATTCTTCCTTGTGTTACAGGAAGCTGGATTTGATAAGTAAGTGGAAAGATAACTGCATCTTATTCCTACTGTGTTTTACTTGCTGCCTAGTCAAGCCATTTACTGGGTTCTATCTCTGCTTTTAAATAAAATTGTTGGCAAAGTCCTAAGTAGTTATACTTGCATGACTAAGGGTTAACTTCACAGCATAATTTTTTATACCTTGTTTCCTTAGAGGAAAAAAGTCACAGTAACAAAAATGTCCAAAACAAAATTGAACTTTCAATCTGCAGCAGGCTTTAAATCTCAAATTATCAACTCACAACAAGAATATTAAATACTTCTATACAGAAAGATACAGCAAAGCCTCTCCAAAGAATAGAACCTTCATGTACAGCTGGCCCATGGCCAGAAAGAATTGCTCTAAGAAACAAAAGCAGATGTGAATAAATAGAGATTTCCAGGTCCCTTACAACAAAGGGGTTTGGCTGCCTTTCTTGCATGTAGTTTTTATTATAGCTAAATGATGTGCTCATTTTATCTTTCACCATGAACGGCTTGAAGAAGAGAAGTTACCTTGGACCAGAGAATGGATGGCTTAGGAACTCCACTGGCTTTGCAGGGCAGTGTTACTGGGATTCCTTCAATGGTACTGAATATCTGCTGTCCATGCTGAATGACAGGCAGAACTAAAAATAAATACATATATTAAGCACAGGCAAAAGACAGATTTCAAACTATGCTGCATCTCCTAAAATAAAGTCCACATACTTAACTACTACTTCTTACAGGCAGCTGGAACGGGGAATTTTCTGTCTTTGAACTCCAAAATTGACGTTGACCAATTGCTTTCTCCTCCACTATTCAGTCTTCCTTTAAAACTAGCTGTCTGCTCACTACAAGACATGTGAGCCACGGGGGAGTCACTGGGTTAGGTACACGCGGTTTTAAGCTGGCTGTAGCTATTTCACCTAGCTGACCAAATCACTTCACAACATCACAAAGAAGATAACAAGAACTTTGGTTCCACTGTCTACCTGAACCAGATTTGAATTAATAACAGGCAGAAAAAAGACTTCAGTATAACCACCTGTATATCCTATATCTGAGACAGGGATTTTATATAGACAGACAGATTTCTGTGCTTAAGTTCTGAAAAAAATCCTAAACTAGTGTTCACTAAAGACTTTATCAGAGACTGAGGACTAGCATGTATTAATAAAACCCAGCTATTTTAACATAAAGGGGCATTCAAACATCTTCTATGAAACTTAAAATAAGCTTCCCATGATTAATTAGACACGTGAGAAAATTTCAGGCCATAAACAATGAAGTGGTTGTGACCTCCCACACAGTTGACACAAGTCTCCGCAGCTGAAATGCAGATGGTTTACCACAAAGATCACACTTGTCTTGCTGTCAGTGTAATTTTGGATATTGTTAAAAAAAGACATCTTGCCAAACTCGTAATTTATTTTAAGTGCAATACTCCCATGAGTTGTGCTTCCTTTTATCAGTTATGAAATCCCCCTGACAGCACTTGGCAGGGCTTTCCAATAAACTCCCACTTGTGCATGTTTTGTGAACAAAACTAAAGACAAAGTCTGCAAAGCACAACCTTTGCAGATGCTTAAAAGGGAAGATTTTTCAAAACCACTAAATTATGTCCTTTTTTTTAAAAAAAAAAAAAAATTAAAATCTATCTCAACCACACAAGGCTCCTATGTGTTGGAGCCTGATTCTCTCCACATCTCTTCAAAAAGTAGCAGCAATGCAAAGAGAAAATTTGAGAAAACAGTATAATTTTAAAGGGAAAGTCTAGCCAGAACAACTAATGGTAAGAAATGCATTCTCATGTTGAAACCAGCACCAGAGCAAGGAGAGCGTGGCTTACCGTACACGTTAACGGTGACAGTTCTGTTGCTCGTCCCCGCCACGTTGCTGGCCATGCAGGTGTAATCACCCCCATCCTGCAGCCGAACCCGCTCGAGGTGCAGGCTGCCGTCACTGCGCACGCTCACGTAGGGGCTGGGAACCAGCTGCCAAAAGAGCGAGGCACCGTTTCACCAAAGAAAGCACTTGCCTGCTAGTATGTACTCTGGGATACACTGTGACTTGTCCTTACTCTTTCTTCTTATTTTTTCCTAATTATCTGTTCCCTAGGAAAAAGCATCCAGGTTTGAAGCATACGTTCCCCTCCTGAGGATGGTGTATAGCTTTGGCGGAGAGGATAACATCTACTTTTGCTTTAAGTGTTGGCAGCAGCAACATGTAAAAGTCCTTTACTGTGACAGACAATGAAACATTCTAACCCACAGCAAGGAATATCCTAAAGCAACATTTACAAACCACTGCTATACAGAGGCATCAGCAACTCTGAGAGAAGCATCTCACCAGTATTTCTCACAAAAGTGAGAGCCTGTGTCCATTGCCCCGACACAGTGTAAAGAAAAGGCCATGAGTTCCCAATGGTACAAACTGAGCAGAAAACTCCAGCAGCTTCAAAGGAGAATAGTGCCAGGGTCCTGTTTGGTGGCAGCAAGTGATAATTCACAGATTCACAGAATCACAGAATATTTAAGGTTGGAAGGGACCTCTACAGATCATCTAGTCCAACCTTCCTGCTCAAGCAGGCACACCTAGAGCATGTGGCACAGGGTGGCA